>NC_138773.1:329200294-329440651 GCF_965119305.1 Pelophylax lessonae
AAGCCATATAACCCCATTATTGGGGAGACCTTCCACTGCTCCTGGAAGGTCCCCAGTGATTCTCTCCAGACCCCCAAACCTTCAGAGACACCGGAAGTGAACTCATCATCTCAGGAGGAGACCGAAAACGAGAACAAGGACTTCTATACGGTCAGGTTTGTGGCTGAGCAGGTCTCCCACCACCCTCCCGTCTCTGGCTTCTACGCGGAGTGCCCTGAACGCAACATGTGCGTCAACACGCACGTCTGGACCAAGAGCAAGTTCATGGGGATGTCCATCGGGGTGACCATGATCGGAGAAGGTGAATCTCACACACAGCTCCACCCACCATAATGTAACCATATATGAAACCAAGGCTCAGGATAGGGATGTTACGCAACAGTCCCAATAATCACTCCATGCCTCTGATGGGAGCTGCTATTTACCCCGAGATGCTCCATACTTACCCCAGGCACCACACCCCTATTCTCAGCTGAGGCATGCCCCACCGTCTTCAGCTGAGGAACCCCCCCCCCATCATTCATTCCCAGCCAAGGCATACCCCCCGCCGTCGTCAGCCTAGGCACCCACCCCCAGTCCAGGCAGGCCTCCAGATCGCACCCCCACTGTCCTCAGCCCGGGTGCACCCCTCATCAGCCCGGGTGCGCGCCCTCGTGTCCTCAGCCCAGGCTCGACACTCATGCCCCCCCTTGTCCTCAGCCTCAGCGTGCGCCCCCAGTCCTCATCCCAGTCACGACACCCATGGCCCCCCTATCCTCAGCCCAGGCACACCCTTCCACTGCCCATCCCCCTCAGCCCAGGCGCGACCACTGCCCTGCCACATGGGCCCCCCAGCCGAGCACGCCCCTGTCAGCCCAGGTGCCCAATTCCACCCCTCCTGTCCTCGTCGTCAGCCCAGGCGCAACACTAACTCCCCCCACCTGTCCGCAGCCTAGGTGGTCACCCCCCCATCCTCAACTAAGTCGCAACCCCCCCATCCTCAGCTAAACTGTGACCACCCCCCTTATCTTCAGCCCAGGGGCTCCCCATCATCAGCCCATGGGCTCCCCATCGTCGGCCCATGGGCTCCCCTCCATCGGCCCATGGGCTCCCCTCCGTCGTCCCAGGGGCTCCCCTCCGTCGTCCCAGGGGCTCCCCTCCGTCGTCCCAGGGGCTCCCCTCCGTCGTCCCAGGGGCTCCCCTCCGTCGTCCCATGGGCTCCCCTCCGTCGTCCCATGGGCTCCCCTCCGTCGTCCCATGGGCTCCCTATCGTTGGCCCAGGGGCTCCCCATCCTCATCATCTGTTGTTAAAATAAATAAGTGGAAGGATAACAGGGATTGTTATGGTCAGCAGTCAGAATACAGCATTGTTCTTTCCTGTAGATTTAAGACTTACAGCAAGCAGACGATTGGTGCCAATTAAACATTTTAAAACAACATTTAGACTTTTATATATTTCAGTGTGGTTGGCAGCTTAGTGGTCAGGTTTAGACCCAGCTAGATAGTTACAAACCCTCGTTGGGTGAGAGGGGGGGCGCTGCTCTCTTTATATAGGGCATCACATGCAGTGATGTGTTAATCCCGTGTTCTCGTCCTCCTAGGCGTCCTCCACCTCCTGGACCATGAAGAAGAGTACACCTTCACCCTGCCTTGTGCCTACGCCCGCTCCATCCTTACCGTGCCTTGGGTGGAGCTGGGTGGGAAGGTAAACGTCAACTGCGCCAAGACTGGTTACTCGGCGGCCATCACCTTCCACACCAAACCGTTCTATGGAGGCAAACTTCACAGGTACCCCCCCTGAACCAAAACCTCAGACCGTATTGTTTCCTGCCTGCCATATTGAGCAGATGAAAGATGAACAGTCTCTGTTTACCTTTGACCAACCAATCAGGTGTCTCCTTTCCTGCCTGGTATCTGGAAAGAGGGAAGCTGATTGGTTGCAGTCAGTTTAAGCAGATTTCTATTATATTTTGTCTCTAGATAAATGAGTTTGGCTGTTACATTGTTTCTGCTATTCCTTTTGAAATCTATTTAACCACTTCCCGCCTGTAGCGTCCTCGAGTTTCAGTAGGTATACCGGGATGGTGGGTGCATCTACAGGCATCATCCTGGTATGTATCTCTTCAGCCGGCGATTCCCTGTAAGGCAGAAGTGATTTGAGTGGCTAACTAACCACTCGATCACTTCTGCGGATGGCAGAATTGGGTCCCACCCCCCTCCCACGGCCGTTGCCGCCTTTCCCGGGCTCTACCTTCCCACCGCAGAGAGGCCAATCTGTGTCTGATCGGCTGCACGGGAGGTCAGAGGAGAGATTTGGGGTCCTCTCCATAAAGAGGACCTGTCACAGCCCATGCTGTCACAAGGGATGTTGTTCATCCCTCGTAGTAGCAATAAAGTTAATCGGAAAAAAAAAATGTAAAAAACAATAGTTTGTCCCATTGTGCTTACGCGCAAGTACGTTACTCCCACATGCATATGTAAACGCTGATTGCACCACACATGTTGGGTATTGTCGCGAACGTCAGTGCAAGAGCAATAATTCTAGCACCAGACCTCCTGTGCAACTCTAAACTGGTAGCCTATGAAGGCGTTTAAAGCGTCACCTATGGAGAATTTTAAGCACCGTAGTTTTGCCGCTATTCCACGGGCAGACACAATGGTAAAGCGTGACATGTTGGGTATCTATTTACTCGGTGTAACTTCATCTTTCACATTATACAAATTGGGATAACTTTTGTTTTTTAAAAAGCAAAAATTGCATTTGAGAAACTGCTGTGTGTGTCAATTCGCACACGGAGCGCGACTTCGCCACCGCGCCTGCTTTCTCCTTATTGGCCCATTGACTGTGATTGACAGTAATGGGAGCCAAAGACTTCCACTGCTGTCTCAGCCGATGAGGACTCGGGTGAACCGAGGCTTTCCTGCACATCGCTGGCTCGAGATGGGGGTCAGGTAAGTTTTGCTGCTGCACACATAGAATGCATGAAGGTAAAGAAAAAACTTAAGGGCTCTTTCACACACTCCGCTCCGTCGGAGGACTCCGTTTATCTCAGTGGGGGATCGATCCGCCGATCCCCCGCTGAGCAGGAGAATGACAGCTGTTCTCCGCACTGTGTGCGGAGACACTGATGTCAGAGCCCCATACATCTCTATGGGGGAATTGGATGGGAACGGACCGTCGGTCCATTCTCATCCGATCCCATCCGTTACGCTGGACGGATAGAAAATAGGGTTTCCATCCGTCCAGATTTGAGGGATCGGGTCGGATGTCAGTGGACATGTCTCCGCTGACATCCGATGCCCCATAGGGATGCATGGGGGGACCGTTCAGATCCGCCAAAAAAAACTGACAGGCGGATCTGAAGGGTCCGCCTGTGTGAAAGGGGTCTAAGCCTTTATAACCACTTCAATGGCAGCTCATTGGCAGGTACATATGAATGACCTACAGTTGACCTCCTGACGCTCACTACTTTACATTTAAATTGGCTTTAGTTGGAAGACAAGCATTTCTAATGTGAACAAACTGCCCGTTGACATCGGTCCTTGAATCCTCCCTCAGGCCCCCCCACCCCTCAGTTGTGCACAGGTGTAACGGCTCCTCTCCTGGACTGAAATGGCTTCCTCTGATTTCACTGCACACTGTGAGCTTCTCACAATGTGCATTAGAAGCTGCAGCAAGTCAGATAGAGCTTGCCTCATTTCCTGGCTGGAGGACATCCAGCATCATTTGTCTCAGGAGAGGGCCCCCTGCGGCCTCAAGCCATTGGGGGAATTACATTTACCATGAATTAATTGCAAGAATGACCGTTACAATCATGGTTCCTAGAGGCAGAAGCATGATTGGACTTACAGCTCTGCAACAGCTGGAGGGCCGCAGCAGGTTGCCCCACCCTTTTCCTGGGTGACCAGGGAAGGCAGAATATACGCAGGGTGAACTTTCAACTTTTGATGATCTCCTCGGACAAATAATGAGATTGTGTTTCCTCAGGGTAACGGGCGAGGTGAAGCACAACGCTACCAACACCGTGGTGTGTAAGATTCAGGGCGAGTGGAACAGCATCTTGGAGTTCACCTACAGCAACGGGGAGATCAAAACCGTGGACCTGATGAAGCTGCCGGTGACCAGGAAGAGGGTCCGTCCTGTGGAGAAGCAGGGGCTGTTCGAGTCCAGGTGAGAAGGGGGGAGGGCCGGCACGTGTGTACAGTGTGATCTCTTCCTGATCGGTAAAGTGAACCTGTCGTGTGTCTCAGCTGGCAGCGCTATGTAGTGCAGGCATCACCAAATGGCGGCCCGCGGTCCAGATCCGGACCGAGCCACTATCCCATACAGACCTGCAGGCACACTATTTAGAAGTCGATTCTTTCCACTTGGCTTCCGCCCCTGGCATTCTCAAGGCAGGATAGCAATGAACGGAGGGCAGGGGGCCGGAGGAACAGCAGCACTGGATGTAGGGCGGGAGCTGCATGAGTTAACTTTCCAGATTACCTAGCAGGGGATTGGTTGCTAGGACGCAAAGGCCGTCAGATTAACTAATCACCAGCTTTTTAATATGAAAAGTCAACCCCGGCAGCTCCCTCCCCCACCCTGCATCCAGTGCTGCTGTGCCTCCCGCCCTCTGTCCATTGCTATCCTGCCTTCCGCTCTGTGTAAGGTAGGAGAGTAAAAGGGGGGGGGGCGGGAGAGGGGTTGACATGAAGGGGGCAGTGCTGTGTGTGTGGGAAGGGGGGGTTGATTTGAAGGGGGGCAGAGCATATTATTGGGGTGGGAGAGTGATGTGTGGGGGGGAGATGTAAAAAGGGAGCAAGTGCTGTGGTGGGGGGTTGGTGATGTGAAGGGTGGCAATTACTGGTGGGGATAGGAGATGTGACGTGAAGGGGGGGCAAGTGCTGTCAGGGGGGAGGGGGAAGTAAAGCTATCATGTCACTATGGACCAAAATCTCTGAAGAATGTTTCCAATACCTTGTTGTATCTAAGCCACGAAGAATGAAGGCAGAGGGGGTCCAACCCGATACTGGCAAGGTGTACCTAATAAAGTAGCCAGGGAGTGTATTTTAAAGCTACAGGAAGCTGAACTGTCCGTTCGTCCTATTTATTCCCTGTATGCCTATCCCTCCAGTAATCGGGAAGAGGGGGGGGGGGGGTCGTCATTTATCTGTGGTTCTGGAATTTCTCCATTGGTGCTGAACTGTCACCTGAAGTTCTTTTTTTTTTTTTATATTGAATTTTTGCTTCACATGAACTCTCCTTTCTGACATGTGAAGGCGGCTTTGGGCTCACGTTACCGACGCTCTGATGGCAAAAAACATTGAGCAAGCAACAGAACACAAGAGATCGCTAGAGGAGCGTCAGAGAGCAGAGGAGCGACATCGGATGGAGACTGAGACTCCATGGATGACCAAATATTTCTCAAAAGAGGTACGCAGGCAACACTACGATGTATAGCTGAGAATCCACTGACTTAGAGGACCTGTACTGTAGAAGCTGTGCCCCAAAAAAAGGCAGGCAGGCAGAGGGCGACGCTCTATCCCCGGCGATCTCCCAGCAGCTGATCTTTTCCCTATTACTGACTTTTACCATGCCTTGACAGATACCCGCTCCCACTTCTGCCTTGACCATCTAGGCGAGCAGAACAGGACAGAGGGGTGTACCCGGGAAGGTCGGATCCCCCTATAAAGGACAGAGGGGTACCCGGGAAGGGCAGATTCCCCTATGAAGGACAGAGGGGTACCCGGGAAGGTCACATTCCACCATACAGGACATAGGGGTACTCAGGAAGGTCAGATCCCACTATACAGGACAGAGGGGTACCTGCGAAGGTCATATCCCCCTGTACAGGACAGAGGGGTACCCGGGAAGCTCAGGTCCCCCTATAACGGACAGATGGGTACAAAACACAGGACATAGGGGTACTCAGGAAGATCAGATCCCCCTATACAGGACAGAGGGGTACCCAGGAAGGTCATATCCCCCCTATACAGGACAGAGGGATATCCAGGAATGTCGCATCTCTTATACAGGACAGAGGGGTACCCGGGAAGGTCAGATTTCCCTGAACAGGACAGAGGGGTACCTGGGAAGGTCCGAACCCCCTATACAGGACAGAGGGGTACCCGGGAAGGTCAGATCCTTCTGTACAGGACAAAAGGGTACCCGGGAAGGTTGGATCCCATTATACAGGACAGAGGGATATCCAGGAATGTCGCATCTCTTTATACAGGACAAAGGGGTACCTGGGAAAGTCAGATCCCCTATACAGGACAGAGGAGTTCCCGATAAGGTCAGATCCCCCTATACAGGACAGATAGGTACCCGAGAAAAACAGATCCCCTATACAGGACAGAGGAGTACCCGGGAAGGTCAGATCCCCCTATACAGTTCAGATCCCCCTTTACAGCACAGAGGGGTACCCGGGAAGGTTAGATCCCTTATATAGGACAGAGGGGTACCCGGAAAGGTCAGATCCCCCTATACAGGACAGAGGGGTACCCGGGAAGGTCAGATCCCCCTATACAGGACAGAGGGGTACCTGGGAATGTCAGATCCCCCTATACAGGACAGAGGGGTCCCCGGTAAGGTCAGATGCCCCTATACAGGACAGAGGGATACCCGTTAAGGTCAGGTCCCCCTGTACAGGACAGAGGGGTACCCGGGAAGCTAAGGTCCCCCTATTAAGGACAGATGGGTACATGGGAAGGTCAGCTCCCCCTATACAGGACAAAGGGGTACCCGGGAAGGTCAGATCTCCCTATACAGGACAGAAGGGTACCCGGGAAGGTTGGATCCCCCTATACAGGACAGAGGGGTACCCAGGAAGGTCGGATCCCCCTATACAGGACAGAGGGGTACCCAGGAAGGTCGGATCCCCCTATACAGGACTAAGGTGTGTACCCGGGAAGGTCGGATCCCCCTATACAAGACAAAGGGGTACCCGGGAAGGTCAGATCCTCCTATACAGGACAGGGGGGTACCCGGGAAGGTCAGATCCCTCTATACAGGACAGAGGGGTACCTGGGAAGGTCAGATCCCCCTGTACAGGACAGAGGGGTACCCGGGAAGCTCAGGTCCCCCTATAACGGACAGATGGGTACATGGGAAGGTCAGCTCCCCCTATACAGGACAAAGGGGTACCCGGGAAGGTCAGATCTCCCTAAACAGGACAGAGGAGTACCCAGGAAGGTCAGATGCCCCTATACAGGATAGAAGGGTACCCGGGAAGGTCGGAACCCCCTATACAGGACAAAGGGGTACCCAGGAAGGTTGGATCCCCCTATACAGGACAAAGGGGTACCCAGGAAGGTCGGATCCCCCTATACAAAACAAAGGGGTACCTGGGAAGGTCAGATCCTCCTATACAGGACAGAGGGGTACCCGGGAAGGTCGGATCCTCCTATACAGGACAGGTGGGTACCCGGGAAGGTCGGATCCCCCTATACAGGACAAAGGGGTGTACCCGGGAAGATCAGAGGGGTACCAGGGAAGGTCAGATCCTCCTATACAGGACAGAGGGGTACCCAGGAAGATCAGATCCCCCCCTATACAGGACAGAGGGGTACCCGGGAAGGTCAGATCCCCCTATACAGGACAGAGGGGTACCCGGGAAGGTCAGATCCCCCTATACAGGACAGAGGGGTACCAGGGAAGGTCAGATCCCCCTATACAGGACAGAGGGGGTACACTGGAAGGTCAGATTCTCCTATACAGGACAGAGGGGTACCCAGGAAGGTCAGATCCCCCTATACAGGACTTATAGTTGGTTGATCCTTCCACATTATAATGACGGGTTCTCTTTCCTGGCAGGGTGACGGTTGGATCTATAACAAACCGCTGTGGAAAACCTCAATTTCCGGCCTGTAAACACTGAGCCCTTCTGGATGGACAAAGTGCCCAGAGAACAAAACCCGGCTATGAGCTGCCATTGGGCGTCGGGTGTGCAGACGGGGGCGATCCTTCGCCGTGGACGGGAGCGGTGTCACCCCTTCATCTTCCTGTATAAATGTATCTTATTCTGCGAAATCCACAGATCTGACCCCCTGTGACCCCGCCTCTCATGCAGTATTCATTTCAGTGTTGTGATTTTAATTTTCCCCGTCGCTGGCATGCCGAGGGAAGGATGAAAGGCGGCACCGGGGGCCCGCGAGGTCTCTCCCCCTCCCCCAATATAAAGCCTTCAGATTGTTGGCGGCCCGGCAGGAAATGGGTTGCAGCTGCAGATCGGAGCCGAACTTCCCACACGGGACGGGACTGACAATCTGCTTTTGTTTTGGATTGTTTTTTTGACATCATGCTGGCTTAACCCAATCCTCCCTTCCCCCACACACACGGTGCCTGTGGACCCTCCGGCAGGGAAAGGGTGCGCTATGGACTCACCGAACGCCCCTAACCTTTTTTTTTTTTTTTTTCTTTTTTAATTGAAATTCTACTAAACGGATTTGATGCGAGTGACAGAGCATCGGGGGAAGACACAATCCGATTAACCCTTCCCCTGCTGCATCCCGGCCCTCTTCCTGTCTGATGGCCGGAGAGCAACGGGGATCCTGCGAAAATTTCCGTCATCTGACAGGAAGCAAAGACTGAGATCTCATTCCCACTGCACACAATTCAATCTGAATCAGGTAATGTCAGATCTCCGCTCCAGTAACGTTTTTGTATTGCTGGCGGTGGTGACGCGCGCTCAGCGGACTCTCATGTACAGGAACTCTAAATGTCCCATGCGTGGTGCCTTAATCTTTCTGAATGCCGTCTTCCAATCAGTGTGGATAAACTGCGGCTGTCTGTTCTTACTGTGGTGATATGGTAACGCCCCCGCGGCGGCCTCTCCCTCTTAGCGACTGATGTGTGCGCAGGGGGCGGGGTGTCTGTTCTGCGCACATGCTGGGATCTGCACTGATAAGACTTCTACCGTGTGCTGCAGGGAGAATAGAAAATAAAATGTAAATTGTCACCCGAGTGTCATTTGTACATCACTGCGCAGCAACAGAGTGGGGGCGGGAGGGGGCGGGGACATGGGAATCATGGCGCTTTCCCCACATTTCAAACAGTTTTCCTTCTGTTCATAGCAACCATTCTCCTCCTTTTCATCTCCAAGGAATCCCGTAATCAATCTTCTAGTTCTAAAGGTCTAAGACTTCGATCACCAACCCTCTCCAATCAACCGGACAATTTACTGACCTTAGACAACCAACGTGCCAGTGAACAATCCACACTGCAGCTGGATAGTGTTTTAATGATCACCCCAACTCATGCACCTTCACCCCTCAGATCACAACCCCACCCCCCCCCCTCAAATCCTGCTCCTTCACCTCTCAGATCAGCCCAAAATCCTGTCCCTTCACCCCTCAGATTACCCCCCCCCCGCCCCCCCCCCCAAATCCCCGCTCCTTCACCCCTCAGATCCCCACCCCCCCACCCCTCAAATCCTGCTCCTTCACCTCTCAGATCAGCCCAAAATCCTGACCCTTAACCCCTCAGATTACCCCCCCCGCCCCCCCCCCCAAATCCCCGCTCCTTCACCCCTCAGATCCCCAACCCCCACACCCCTCAAATCCTTCACCTCTCAGATCAGCCCGAAATCCTGTCCCTTCACCCCTCAGATCCCCCCCCCCCCAAATCCCTGCTCCTTCACCCCTCAGATCAGCCCGAATTCCTGCTCCTTCACCCCTCATATCCCCCCCCCCCCCCAAATCCCTGCCCCTTCACCCCTCAGATCAGCTCCAGTTCCTGCACCTTCACCTCTCAGATCAGCCCCAATTCCTGCTCCTTCTCCTCTCAGATCAGCTCCAGTTACGGCCTCTTCACCCCTCGGATCAACCCCAATTCTTTCACCATCAACCCTCAGATCATGCCCAATTCCTGTCCCTTCACTCCTCAGATCCCCCCCAATTCCTGCACCATCACTCCTCAGATCTCCCCCCCCAATTCCTGCACCATCACCCTCAGATCCCCCCCAATTCCTGCACCATCACCCTCAGATCCCCCCCAATTCCTGCACCTTCACCCTCAGATCCCCACCAAATTCCTGCCCCTTTACCCTTCAGATCACCTCCAATTCCTGAACCTTCACCCCTCAGATCAACCCCTATTCCTGTCACTTCCTCCAGATTTCCCCAATTCTTGCCCCTTCAACCCTCAGCTTAGCTCCAGTTCCTGCACCTTCCACACTTCAGATCACCTCCAGATCTTGCCCCTTCACCCCTCAGATCCCCCCCCCAATTCCTGCCCCTTCACCCCTCAGATCAGCCCCAATTCCTGCGCCATTACCTCTTAGATCACCCCAATTCCTGCATCATCACACCTCAGATCTTGCCTAATTCCTGCACCTTCATCCCTCGGATGAGCCCCAGTTCCTGTGCCCCCCCCCCCCTTCAAGATCAGCCACAATTACTGCCTCTTCACACCTCAGATCGTCCCAATTCCTGCACCTTCACACCTCAGATCACCCCAATTCCTGCACCTTCACTCAGATTAGCCCCAATTCCTGCACCTTCACCCCTCAGGTCAGCCCCAATTCCTGCACCTTCACCCCTTTAGATCAGCCCCAGTTCCTACTCTCACCACCTCCCCCCCAAGATCAGCCCCAATTCCTGTCCCTTCACACCTCAGATCAGTCCAATTCCTGCCACTTCACCCTTCAGATTTCCCCAATTCCTGCACCTTCACCCCTCAGCTTAGCCTCCAGTTCCTGCACCTTCCACACCTCAGATCACCTCCAATTCCTTCCCTTCACCTGTCTGATCAGGCCCGGTTTCTTCCCCTTCACCCTTCGATCCCCCCAATTCCCGCCCCTTCACCCTTTAGATCACCTCCAATTCCTGCCCATTCACCCCCTCAGATCAGCCCTAATTCCTGCACCTTCACCCCTCAGATCCCCCCCAATTCCTGCACCTTCACCCCTCAGATCAGCTCCAGGTCCTGCACCTTCACACCTGAGATCACCCCAATTCCTGCACCTTCACTCAGATTAGCCCCAATTCCTGCCCCTTCACCCCTCAGGTCAGCCCCAATTCCTGCGCCATCACCTCTCAGATCACCCCAATTCCTGCACCTCCTGCACCATCACACCTCAGCGCTCTTGCCCAATTCCTGCACCTTCACCCCTTTAGATCAGCCCCAGTTCCTACTCTCCCCCCCCCCCCCCAAGATCAGCCCCAATTCCTGCCCCTTCACACCTCAGATTACCCCAGTTCCAGCCTCTTCACCCCTCAGATCAGCCCAATTCCTGCCTCTTCACACCTCAGCTCAGTCCAATTCCTTACCCTTCACTCGTCTGATCAGGCCCAGTTTCTTCCCCTTCACCCTTTGATTCCCCCCAATTCCCGCCCCTTCACCCTTTAGAACACCTCCAATTCCTGCCCATTCACCCCCTCAGATCAGCCCCAATTCCTCCACTTTCACCTCTCAGATCCCCCCAATTTCTGCACCGTCACCCCTCAGATCAGCTCTAGTTCCTGCACCTTCACCCCTCAGATCAGCCCGAATTCCTGCACCTTCACCCCTCAGATCAGCCCCAATTCCTGCCCCTTCACCCCTCAGATCAGCCCCAATTCCTGCCCCTTCACCCCTCAGATCAGCCCCAATTCCTGCCCCTTCACCGCTCAGATCAGCCCCAATTCCTGCACCTTCACCCCTCAGTTTAGCTCCAGTTCCTGCACCTTCAACACCTCAGATCACCTCCAATTCCTTACCCTTCACCCGTCTGATCAGGCCCAGTTTCTTCCCCTTCACCCTTTGATCCCCCCAATTCCCACCCCTTCACCCTTTAGAACACCTCCAATTCCTGCCCATTCACCCCCTCAGATCAGCCCCAATTCCTCCACTTTCACTTCTCAGATCCCCCCAATTTCTGCACCTTCACCCCTCAGATCCCCCCAATTCCTTCACCCCTCAGATCAAGCCAAATTTCTGCCCATTCACCCCTCAGATCCCCCCCAATTCCTTCCCCATCACCCCTCAAATCATCTCCAGTTCCTGAACTTCACTCCTCAGATCAGCTCAGATTTCTGCACCATCACACCTCAGATCTTGCCCAATTCCTGCCCCTGCACCCCTTTGGGTCAGCTCCAGTTCCTACTCCTCCCCCCCCCCCCCCCCCTAAGATCAGCCCCAATTCCTGCACCTTCCACACCTCAGATCACCTCCAATTCCTTACCCTTCACCCGTCTGATCAGGCCCAGTTTCTTCCCCTTCACCCTTAGATCCCCCAATTCCTGCCCATTCACCCTTTAGAACACCTCCATTTCCTGCCCATTTACCCCCTCAGATCCCCCCCAATTCCTGCACCTTCACCCCTCAGATCATCCCAATTCCTGCACCTTCACCCCTCAGATCAACCCAAATTCTTGCCCATCCACTCCTCAAAACATCTCCAGTTACTGTAACTTCACCCCTCAGATGAGATTAGATTTCTGCCCCTTCACCCCTCAGATCAGCCCCAATTTCTGCACCTTCACCCCTCAGATCCCCCCAATTGCTGCTCCTTCACCCCTCAGATCAGCCCCAATTCCTTCACCTTCACCCCTCAGATCAGCCCCAGTTCCTGCACCATCACCCCTCAGATCAGCCCCAATTCCTTCCCCATCACCCCTCAAATCATCTCCAGTTCCTGTAACTTCACCTCTCAGATCAGCTCCTGTACCTTTACCACTCAGATCACCTCCGATTCCTGCCCCCTCACCCCTCGGATCAACCCTAATTCTTACGCCATCACCCCTCAGATCATGCCCAATTCCTGTCCCTTCACTCCTCATATCGGCTCCAGTTCCTGCACCATCACCTCTCAGATCACCCCAATTCCTGCACCATCACACTTTAGATCAACCCAGATTCCTGTACCTTCACCCCTCAGCTCCTATTCCTTCACACCTCAGATCACCTCTGATTAGTGCCCCTTCACACCTCAGATCACCCAAATTCCTGCCACTTTACCCTTCAGATCCCCCCAATTCCTGAACCTTCACCCCTCATATTAACCCAAATTCCTGCCCATTCACCTCTCAGATCCCCCAAATTCCTTCCCCATCACCCTTCAAATCATCTCCGGTTCCTGTACCTTCACCCCTCAGATCAGCTCAGATTCCTGTACCTTCACCCCTCAGATCCCTTCAGTTCCTGCCCCTTCATCTCTCAGATCAGCTCCAGTTCCTGCACCATCACCCCTCAGATCACCCCAATTCCTGTACTATCGTCCCTCAGATCACCCCAATTCCTGCTCCTTCACCCCTCAGATCAGCCCCAATTCCTGCCCCTTAACCCCTCAGATCAGCTCTAGTTCCTGCACCATCACCCCTCAGATCACCCCAATTCCTGCCCCTTCCCCCCTCAGATCAGTCCCAATTCCTACACCTTCACCCCTCAGATCACCCCAATTCCTGCACCTTCAACCCTCAGATCAGCTCTAGTTCCTGCACCATCACCCCTCAGATCAGCTTGAATTCCTCCACCATCACCCTTCAGATCACCCCAATTCCTGCCCCTTCACCCCTCAGATCATCCCCAATTCCTGCCCCTTCACCCCTCAGATCATCCCCAATTCCTGTACCATCAACCCCAATTCCTGTACCATCACCCTAATTCCTCTCCCTTCACCCCAATTCCTATACCATCAACCCTCAGATCATCCCCAATTCCTGCCCCTTCACCCCTCAGATCATCCCCAATTCCTGTACCATCAACCCTCAAATCACCCCAATTTCTGCCCCTTCACACCTCAGATCAGCCCCAGTTCTGCCCCTTCAACCCTCAGCTCTGTATAAAGTCTGAGAGCACCAGAAAGGGGTTTAAGAGTCCAAGCTCCTATATTAATGATAGTAATCCATATAAAGGAAACATCCAGCATGTTTCAGGGCTCAATAAACTTCCCCTTCTTCAGGGATTAGCCCAAAGTCCTTTAATGTAGAGATTAATTTATAACAGGAAACAGCCCATGCTTTTCAGGGGCTCATGTCGCACTCAGGGAGGACTCAAAATTGGCCCAATACCAAGATTATTTATTATGTGAAGGTTCTAATTTGGTGGCAAAACACTTCTAAAGCCAATTCTGAGTCGTCCTAACCATTTACCACCTCAGCCCTGAGGAAGGAAGGTTGTGTTATGATCCCCTGAAATGCATGGGCTGTTTCTCGTTCTCCTGTTATAAATCACTCTACATTAAAGGATTTTGGATTTTTAGACCCTTCACCTGACTCTCAGACTTCCCACATGTGGATCTTCCCAGAGGGCGCCCAGCTGTTGATGAGAGCAGATTTATCAAAGCCACTGCACCTCCCCCAATAACCTGATTATTTATCGATAAGTCACAGCCAGCGCCTCATTATGGTTTGATCTGGTCAATGACTTCCTGGCACATGTGACTGAGGAGTACATCTCGGGCGGGGGGGGGGGGGGTAAGTAGTAGGTCTCTACTAGGGTGGGAAGCCATCATTGTAGACTTTCCATGTCAAAATCATCTGCCAACTCAGTTTATAGAAGACGTGAAATTTAATATATTTACAAATTATTTATTTCTAATAGTGCAACTTGGAGTTAGAATTCCCAGCATCCTCTCCAGGGCCTGATTCCTTCCCCCATCTTTGTTGTGCTGATTCCGGGGTAAGAATTGTCTCTGTGCCTCTCATTGGTCAGATTGTCCGTTATGATTGTAGATCAGAATGTTGCACAGGAAGCTCCTCCCAGTCGTTTACCTTCTGATCCCCCTCTGTATATCCACACGTGGGATGGAAGTTTCCGGCATCCCTGGATAATTTTACTGAGGGTCATGAACCAACATGGCCGCGCTCAGGTCACCACTGAATTGGGTTGTCCTGATAGGATACAAAGTTACTCAGCTGATGCCATTGCGGCCAATTTCTTCCATTAAGTGAAAGCGTTCGACCACGCAGTGCGCCGTCAGCCGGGCCTCCGGGTCATGGTCCCAGCACTCTGTGATTGTGTCGCACAGAATTTCCATTCCCTGGAAGAAGAAAACCAGAATAGTAACAGCAGAACATGATGGCTTTCTGAGCATAGAGCTGGAATGAAGACATTTTTTAATGTATTTATTTATGTTTTTATTTTTTAATGTATGAACAATAAAATACAAAAGAAACACAAAGTTGGACACTATTCCCACTGACACCAATGATGGGGCACTATTCCTCCCACTGACACCAATGATGGGGCCCTATTCCTCCCACTGACACCAATGATGGGGCACTATTCCTCCCACTGACACCAATGATGGGGCACTATTCCTCCCACTGACACCAATGATGGGGCACTATTCCTCCCACTGACACCAATGATGAGGCACTATTCCTCCCACTGATACCAATGATGGGGCACTATTCCTCCCACTGACACCAATGATGGGGCACTATTCCTCCCAGTAACACCAACGATGGGGCACAATTCCTCCCACTGACACCAACGATGGGGCACTATTCCCCCCACTGACATCAATGATGGGGCAGCATTCCTCCCACGGGCACCATTTCTCCCACTGACACCAACGATGGGGCACTATTTCTCCCACTGATACCAATGATGGGGCACTATTTGTCCCACTTACACCAATGACGAGGCACTATTCCTCCCACTGACACCAATGATGGGGCACTATTCCTCCTACTGACACCACTGATGAGGCACTATTCCTCCCACTGACACCAATGACGGGGCACTATTCCTCCCACTGACACCAATGATGGGGCACTATTTCTTCCACTGACACCAATGATAGGGCACTATTCCTCCCACTGACACCAATGATGGGGCACTATTGATCTTTTATTGAAAAGAATCAAGCAACATATTTTATACAAAAGTAAAAAACATAACTATAGTACAATATTCCAACAGAAAACAAAGGAATACACATCCATGTGCAGAATATATACAATATATACATAATCCACTTCCAACATTTTTAGAAAACTATTTACATAAAGCAGCAGAGAGGGCCTAAGAGGCACAACCCATCACCTATGTATACAGCCATTTATCAAAAACTGAGCATTAAGAAAAAATCTAGGGTGATAAGAGACAGAAAGCCACACCCGGGAAAGAGACTCCTGGCAGTCAGGGAGGCTTGAAACCCCTCCACGCCTTCAGCCAAGCCCTCTGACCCCACTTGTCTCTCTCAAGCGCCCGAATCTTCCCCACCTCATGCAGAATGTCACACACCACCACCTGAACAGGAAGGATTTTACGCTGAAGGGTGACCTGACACCGTGCGTTCCAGGTATAATAACGGACTACTAAACTAACTAAAAAAAGTGTATCCAAACAAAAGCCCCCACCAGTATTTAATGCTCCGTACACCCACTCAGCATAACCCAGCCTGGAGAGGAAAGGAACACAGAGGGCCCGCCCAACCTGTTTGTATACCTCTATGTTAAAAGGGCAACGAAGCAAAAAATGGTCCATAGTCTCCTCCTCACCTGTACATTCCTCCCGAGGACAACCACGATCCATCCCACTGCGGAATTTCAAATTGCCCCGAACATAGAGCCTCCCGTGGAAGCACAACCAGGCCAGATCCCTGAATTTAAGGGGGACTCTAGCCAAATTAATCAGTCTTAACCCTTCCCTCAAAATTGGGCCTGGGCAATCCCTTAAGGCCAGTGGGTCATGAAAGACTTCGCTCAAGACTCGGCTCATAAGGACTTTCCTCGGAGCGGATCTGAGATCTTCAGCCGACAGTCGCCACTGCCGCAGTAACTTCAGACACGGAGCGACATAGGCTGGAAGCTGACCACGATGACCCCTGAGATTCTTCACTTGGCCACCTTCTTCCCAAAGTCGCAGAAAAGGCCTAAACCAAGATCTAAACATGCCTGCCCATCCAGGAGGTTCCACTGTAAGCATACTACCAATGTTAAACTTGAGAAATAGCAGTGAAAAGAAAAGAACGGGGTTTACCATACCTAAGCCACCCTCCCTCCTGGATAGATAGGTGACATTCCTCTTGATGGGGTTCAGTCTGTTCCCCCACAGCATCTGGAAGAACACACTATAGATCCTAGCATAGAGAGACACTGGCAAGATGCAGACAGGGCTGACATACAAGAAGATCGGTATCAGGTAAGTCTTAATCAGATCAACCCTTTCCCTCAGAGATAACTTCCATCTCTTCCAGTTGACCACCTTAGTATTGGCAACTTCCAGCCTGCCTTCCCAGTTTTTGAGGCCATAATCGCCAGGTCCAAATTCAATGCCTAATATCTTAATATTTTCCTGGGGCACTGGAAAGGTGTCCGGGAGATCAAACCCCTCACCTTCCTTTCCCATCCAAAAAACTTCACTCTTTTCCTGATTGATCTTGGAGCCTGATGCTTCAGAGTACCGTGATGTCAGAGAGACCACCTCCTCCGCTTCATCTGTCCCAGTGACAATCACTGACACATCATCCGCATAGGTAACAACCCTCAAAGGCGGCTCACCCGGGATTCCCACTGGTACCCCACACAACATGCTGCTCTCTAGTCTCCTGATGAAGGGGTCGATTGCAAACACATAGAGCAGGGGACTCAGGGGACAACCCTGGCGCACCCCAGAACCAACCTCAAAGGACTGTCCAACCCAACCATTAACAAGAGGGAAGCTTTCTGCCCCCTTATACAAGACTTTTAACCAATCGACAAAACCACCCGGCAGACCGTACTTACTAAAGAGCAACCACAGGTACTCATGGTTGACACGATCGAAAGCCTTTGCCTGATCCAATGCCAGTAAATACTTTCCCCAGCCTGCAGCCCTGCACTGCTCCAAGGCCTCCCGGACAGCTAAAACCGCTGTGAAGGTGCTCCTACCCTGGATCGAACAGTGCTGATGGCGAGAAAGCAAAGACTCTGCTACTGCCGATAGGCGCCAGAAAAGTATCTTCGCCAGCACCTTTCTATCGACATTGAGAAGGCTGATGGGGCGCCAATTCTCAATCATCGAAGGATCTTTACCTTTTGAAAGAAGAATCACAGCTGAGAGTCTCATGGAAGGGGGAAGCACCCCCTCAGCAAGACAACTGTTAAAAATCTCTACCAAATGTGGGGCCAGAATAGACTTAAAGGCTTTGTAAAACTCAGCCGTCAGACCATCCGGTCCAGGTGACTTTTTGATGGCAAGCTGTTCAATTGCCCTCGTCACCTCTTCAACTGTGATCTCTTCTGTCAAATTCATCAAGGGGACATCTCCACCATTTAGACCTGGAGTAGAGTCCAAAAAGCTTTCCATCTTGTCTCGGTCAAGCTCTTTCCTCCCAAGAAGTTCAGCATAAAAAGACCTCACGACCTCCAGGATCCCTGACCTGGACTTTGTCAAGGAACCTGTACTATCCTTAAGGCCAACGACCATCTTAACAGCTACACCCTGTTTGCAGTTCTGGTAAGGGTCAGGCGAGTGGTATTTCCCATAGTCCCTCTCCAGAACCAAAGAGATATGCCGGTCATATTGACACTTCCTGAGGAGGATTTTCACTTCAGAGATTGCCCCAGGATCTCCTCCTCTCGAGACAAGAATATCCAGCTTCCTCCGCAAACGTTGGTAGGTCATGTATCTATTAAACTGTTTTTTATTGGCTAGGCCCCTGAAGAATCCAGCAATCCTCTTTTTGGTCAGCTCCCACCACTCAGCCTTGCTGCTACAAAAGTCCAGGATGGTCACCTGCGCCTGAAAAAATTCCTCAAAGGATTGTCTAACATGTTCTTCCTCAAGGAGAGTCGAATTTAATCTCCAGATGCCTTTGCCCCTCTGAGGGAAGTCTGAAGCATTCAAGACCACAGATAGCATACAGTGATCAGAGAACTCCACTGCCTGCACCACTGGGGGTGAGAAAGCAGAGGCCTCCTTCAAAAAAAACCTATCTATCCTACTCTGACTATTACCTCGATGAAATGTGAACCCTGTGTCATCCGGAAGGTGCTTAATGTGCACATCCACAAGACCAGCATCCCTTACCATACTATTTAAAAAAACGCTATCATATCCCAGCCTGTCATTGAAGTCCTTCCTGTCCTTGGGCCTAGTCACAGTATTAAAGTCACCTCCAAAAACCACTTGCCGGGATGTAAAAAGAAATGGCTTGATCCTTGTAAAAAGGCATTTCCTGTCCCACTTTGTGTGTGGCCCATAAATATTAATTAGGCGCAGGTCCTGCCCTCCCACAAGAACGTCTAAGACCATACATCTCCCAATCTCCACCTCAATAACCCGCCGGACAGTTACCATGCCGGTTTTAAACAACACCGCCACCCCGCCGTAAGGCTCGGCCGCAAGAGACCAGTAAGATGGACCATACCTCCACTCTCTCTTGGCCATATGAATATCTGCCAAGGAGGTGAGCCTAGTCTCCTGCAAAAATAAAATTTCAGCATCTAATTGGCTGAACAAAAAGAAGGCCATAGAACGAGCTCTTACCGATTTAATGCTGGCGACATTTATTGTCACCACTTTTAACGGAGGGGGAACCGCCATTTGGGTTATTGGGTGGATTGCTTCTTAGCTCCCCTCTGCTGCTCATCACCAGAAGCCTCTCTCTTTCTTGAGGCCTCCTCCAATTCCATTTCTGAATCAGAATTTTGCTCAGAAGAAGCTCCAGATGTGGAGATATCCCATGCAGAAGCCCTAGAACGGTTGGGGACAGACACTGGGGCATCCTGTCCCTGTCCCGTCCTCACCGCCTGTCTCTTCCGCCTCACAACCCTCCTTCTCTCCTCCAGGTACTGCAGGTCAGATTCAGAGATGTTATCTCTTGTTTTCTTCTTTTTTGAAGTCTTCACAGAAGACTTCTTTACAGAGGAAACCGCAGCACCCTTTTTGGTACCCTCTACCACTCCTGGTGGGGGGGGACCTTCCCTTAAGTCAGACCTAGGAGGGGATGACTCATGGGGCAAGACTGACTCGGGGGGCACAGACTTAGAAGGTTCTGACACAAGAGGAGCGGGTACAGTAGGCTGGGGGGACACAGAGACAGTCACAGAAGGAATACCTACAGACACAGGAGGGTTGGCCACAGAAACTGGGGAGGGATCCTGAACAGGACCTGGGGGGTCAGTCACCGCTGAGGAGGATGGTACACCAGGGGCCTCATCCTCCATCCTGTCCAGCCTCAACAGTTCATCTACTACCTCCTTCTCCATGTTGTGCCAGGCCTCCGGACATCGGCTGTAGGGGTGGCCAAGGCGCAGGCACAAGTTGCACCTTATCGCCTGGGTACAGTCCCTGGCCACATGACCCTGTCCCCGACATACTGAACATATTAAGGCTGAACAGGAGGAGCTAAAATGCCCCTTTTCTCCACAGCGGTGACATAGCTTTGGCTGACCAGGATAAAAAATAGTCATCCTATCCCTCCCTATGAAAGCCGAGGAGGGCAGGTGACGGACAACATTCCCATCCCTGGCCAACCTGACCGTTACTGACCAACCCCCGGTCCAGATGTCACGTTCATCAAGGATTTTTTCTAGCCTTGTCAAAACCTCACCATAGTTCCTTAACCAGACCTCTAGGTCCCGAGCAGGAACACTCTCATTATTGAGGATGATGGTTATTTTCTTAACCGTTGATCTCTGCGAAACAGCAACTGGTGCCAGATCTTCCCATTCGGGTCTTGACCTGCACCGAGCTTCATATCGTTCCCAGAACAGGTCAAGACCCTCCGGCCTGGTGAAGCTGATTGTGTACTCCCGGCTCCCAGCTACGTGTATTAGGGCATAAAGGTCATTCGCCCCAAAGCCCATCTCCAAAATCATATCCACCACCACACGCCGTGCTGGAGAGACTGCACCACCTTCCCATTTAAGTATAACGACATTACGTCTTGGACCCCCAGCAGAAGCCAGAGACCCAAGACCGGAACCAGGGGTGCTCAAAGTGGCAGTTTGTGGTGTAAATCTCTGCCTGGAAGCAGGGTTCCTCATTGGCTGCAGCCCTGGCTTAATAATATTACCAGGAGCAGAGCGTACCACCTGAGCAAAAGAGGGCTTATCAGGGACAAGACCCCACACCGATGTAACTTTAGCTGGTACATTATTATTATTATCCTTATTATTAACTGCTTGTACTGAGCCAGCAGGATTGTCTATTACACAAACATTAGTATGATTATTCAGAACACCTGTGTTGGAAGTAATGTCAGAACAATCAGTATTCACTATCACAGTTTCTGCTGTAGTACCACAGGTGTCCTGATGCTGCAGTATAGAGACAGCAGCTGTGACTGGACAAACAGCCTTTGACTCAGCAAAAGGGGGGTTAACGGGTTGTTCTGGCTCTTGTAGTTCCTTTGCTGCAATGTCATTTTTTAAACGCAGTCTTTCCTGCAAGGAAACATCAGCAGCTGAAGTATTGCTGGATATGGAATTACCAGCCTGGGTGTCATTGGGCAAAACATCAGTATTAGCCAAGGTGTTAAATGGCACAAAAATAGTTTTATCAGTCACTTGTGACTTGCTAGGTTTTACCTTATCAGGCACATTGTCAGGTATGTTCTCCTCACCAAACACCAGCTGATCCGCCCGTAATGGAGACTCCACTGCCTGGATCACTGTCAGCATGCCTCCTGAGCCCTGAGAAGGCAACGGGTTGCTTACCTCACCTTGGGGGGGCAGGGGGTCAGAACTGGGGGTCTCCTCGTCCACCTCCATCTTTGCCATCCTTGCAAATCTGCGGTCATTGCAAAATTTTTCCTTAAAGGGCCCCTCTTTACCTTCCATCATGGCCACAATGGTTTCCTGGTGTTGAACCCGGACCTTTGCCAACTGGATTTCCGAATCCATAGATCCACGGCTGCGGCTGTACAAACCTTCACGTTGCTTTCGCAGACGCTTCAACTCCGCTCTCAGTTTGTAGAGCTGGTCTCTCTCCCTATTCAGGACCTTGATCCCGGCCACCACTCGCTCCCGAATGGACTCGGTATCCTCATCCTCACCAGGGGCAGAGAGATCCCCAGCCATGGCTTGTCCAGGAGCAGGTATGTCATCCATCTGCCCAGGGGATGGCTGAGAGCTTCCAGCAGGAGAGGCCCTGCTGGCCTGCATGGCCTCCCCAGATAGGGGCCAGCAGAGCTGGGAGAGATTTTACCAGACTCCCCTCTCAAACAGATCACCTGGAGCAGCTCCAGACACACAGCCAGAGAACCTTCCTGCAGCCACACCCGAAGCTGAATGATGGGAAACTACTCCTCCCACTGACACCAATGATGGGACACTATTCCTCCCACTGACACCAATTATGGGACACTATTCCTCCCACTGACACCAATGATGGGGCACTATTCCTCCCAGTAACACCAACGATGGGGCACAATTCCTCCCACTGACACCAACGATGGGGCACTATTCCCCCCACTGACATCAATGATGGGGCAGCATTCCTCCCACGGGCACCATTTCTCCCACTGACACCAACGATGGGGCACTATTTCTCCCACTGATACCAATGATGGGGCACTATTTGTCCCACTTACACCAATGACGAGGCACTATTCCTCCCACTGACACCAATGATGGGGCACTATTCCTCCTACTGACACCACTGATGAGGCACTATTCCTCCCACTGACACCAATGACGGGGCACTATTCTTCCCACTGACACCAATGATGGGGCACTATTTCTTCCACTGACACCAATGATAGGGCACTATTCCTCCCACTGACACCAATGATGGGGCACTATTCCTCCCACTGACACCAATGATGGGGCACTATTCCTCCTACTGACACCACTGATGAGGCACTATTCCTCCCACTGACACCAATGACGGGGCACTATTCCTCCCACTGACACCAATGATGGGGCACTATTCCTTCCACTGACACCAATGATGGGACACTATTCCTTCCACTGACACCAATGATGGGGCACTATTTCTTCCACTGACACCAATGATGGGGCACTATTCCTCCCACTGACACCAATAATGGGGCACTATTCCTCCCACTGATACCAATAATGGGGCACTATTTGTCCCACTGACACCAATGATGGGGCACTATTCCTCCCACTGACACCAATGACGGGGCACTATTTGTCCCACTGACACCAATGATGGGGCACTATTCCT
Source organism: Pelophylax lessonae (assembly GCF_965119305.1). Lineage (NCBI taxonomy): Eukaryota > Metazoa > Chordata > Amphibia > Anura > Ranidae > Pelophylax > Pelophylax lessonae. The sequence goes on from NC_138773.1 coordinate 329,223,306, forward strand.
TCCACTGACACCAATGATGGGGCACTATTCCTCCCACTGACACCAATGATGGGGCACTATTGATCTTTTATTGAAAAGAATCAAGCAACATATTTTATACAAAAGTAAAAAAACATAACTATAGTACAATATTCCAACCGAAAACAAAGGAATACACATCCATGTGCAGAATATATACAATATATACATAATCCACTTCCAACATTTTTAGAAAACTATTTACATAAAGCAGCAGAGAGGGCCTAAGAGGCACAACCCATCACCTATGTATGCAGCCATTTATCAAAAACTAAGCATTAAGAAAAAATCTAGGGTGATAAGAGACAGAAAGCCACACCCGGGAAAGAGACTCCTGGCAGTCAGGGAGGCTTGAAACCCCTCCACGCCTTCAGCCAAGCCCTCTGACCCCACTTGTCTCTCTCAAGCGCCCAAATCTTCCCCACCTCATGCAGAATGTCACACACCACCACCTGAACAGGAAGGATTTTACGCCGAAGGGTGACCTGACACCGTGCGTTCCAGGTGTAATAACGGACTACTAAGCTAACTAAAAAAAGTGTATCCAAACAAAAGCCCCCACCAGTATTGAATGCTCCGTACACCCACTCAGCATAACCCAGCCTGGAGAGGAAAGGAACACCGAGGGCCCGCCCCACCTGTTTGTATACCTCTATGTTAAAAGGGCAACGAAGCAGAAAATGGTCCATAGTCTCCTCCTCACCTGTACATTCCTCCCGAGGACAACCACGATCCACCCCACTGCGGAATTTCAAATTGCCCCGAACATAGAGCCTCCCGTGGAAGCACAACCAGGCCAGATCCCTGAATTTAAGGGGGACTCTAGCCAAATTAATCAATCTTAACCCTTCCCTCAAAATTGGGCCTGGGCAATCCCTTAAGGCCAGTGGGTCATGAAAGACTTCGCTCAAGACTCGTCTCAAAAGGACTTTCCTCGGAGCGGATCTGAGATCTTCAGCCGACAGTCGCCACTGCCGCAGCAACTTCAGACACGGAGCGACATAGGCTGGAAGCTGACCACGATGACCCCTGAGATTCTTCACTTGGCCACCTTCTTCCCAAAGTCGCAGAAAAGGCCTAAACCAAGATCTAAACATGCCTGCCCATCCAGGAGGTTCCACTGCAAGCATACTACCAATGTTAAACTTGAGAAATAGCAGTGAAAAGAAAAGAACGGGGTTGACCATACCTAAGCCACCCTCCCTCCTGGATAGATAGGTGACATTCCTCTTGATGGGGTTCAGTCTGTTCCCCCACAGCATCTGGAAGAACACACTATAGATCCTAGCATAGAGAGACACTGGCAAGATGCAGACAGGGCTGACATACAAGAAGATCGGTATCAGGTAAGTCTTAATCAGATCAACCCTTTCCCTCAGAGATAACTTCCATCTCTTCCAGCTGACCACTTTAGTATTGGCAACTTCCAGCCTGCCTTCCCAGTTTTTGAGGCCATAATCGCCAGGTCCAAATTCAATGCCTAATATCTTAATTTTTTCCTGGGGCACTGGAAAGGTGTCCGGGAGATCAAACCCCTCACCTTCCTTTCCCATCCAAAAAACTTCACTCTTTTCCTGATTGATCTTGGAGCCTGATGCTTCAGAGTACCGTGATGTCAGAGAGACCACCTCCTCCGCTTCATCTGTCCCAGTGACAATCACTGACACATCATCCGCATAGGCAACAACCCTCAAAGGCGGCTCACCCGGGATTCCCACTGGTACCCCACACAACATGCTGCTCTCTAGCCTCCTGATGAAGGGGTCGATTGCAAACACATAGAGCAGGGGACTCAGCGGACAACCCTGGCGCACCCCAGAGCCAACCTCAAAGGACTGTCCAACCCAACCATTAACAAGAGGGAAGCTTTCTGCCCCCTTATACAAAACTTTTAACCAATCGACAAAACCACCTGGCAGACCGTACTTACTAAAGAGCAACCACAGGTACTCATGATTGACACGATCGAAAGCCTTTGCCTGATCCAATGCCAGTAGATACTTTCCCCAGCCTGCAGCCCTGCACTGCTCCAAGGCCTCCCGGACAGCTAAAACTGCTGTGAAGGTGCTCCTACCCTGGATCGAACAGTGCTGATGGCGAGAAAGCAAAGACTCTGCTACTGCCGATAGGCGCCAGAAAAGTATCTTCGCCAGCACCTTTCTATCGACATTGAGAAGGCTGATGGGGCGCCAATTCTCAATCATCGAAGGATCTTTACCTTTTGAAAGAAGAATCACAGCTGAGTGTCTCATGGAAGGGGGAAGCACCCCCTCAGAAAGACAACTGTTAAAAACCTCTACCAAATGTGGGGCCAGAATAGACTTAAAGGCTTTGTAAAACTCAGCCGTCAGACCATCCGGTCCAGGTGACTTCTTGATGGCAAGCTGTTCAATTGCCCTCGTCACCTCTTCAACTGTGATCTCTTCTGTCAAATTCATCAAAGGGACATCTCCACCATTTAGACCTGGAGTAGAGTCCAAAAAGCTTTCCATCTTGTCCCGGTCAAGCTCTTTCCTCCCAAGAAGTTCAGCATAAAAAGACCTCACGACCTCCAGGATCCCTGACCTGGACTTTGTCAAGGAACCTGTACTATCCTTAAGGCCAACGACCATCTTAACAGCTACACCCTGTTTGCAGTTCTGGTAAGGGTCAGGCGAGTGGTATTTCCCATAGTCCCTCTCCAGAACCAAAGAGGTATGCCGGTCATATTGACACTTCCTGAGGAGGATTTTCACTTCAGAGATTGCCCCAGGATCTCCTCCTCTCGAGACAAGAATATCCAGCTTCCTCCGCAAACGTTGGTAGGTCATGTATCTATTAAACTGTTTTTTATTGGCTAGGCCCCTGAAGAATCCAGCAATCCTCTTTTTGGTCAGCTCCCACCACTCAGCCTTGCTGCTACAAAAGTCCAGGATGGTCACCTGTGCCTGAAAGAATTCCTCAAAGGATTGTCTAACATGTTCTTCCTCAAGGAGAGTCGAATTTAATCTCCAGATGCCTTTGCCCCTCTGAGGGAAGTCTGAAGCATTCAAGACCACAGATAGCATACAGTGATCAGAGAACTCCACTGCCTGCACCACTGGGGGTGAGAAAGCAGAGGCCTCCTTCAAAAAAAACCTATCTATCCTACTCTGACTATTACCTCGATGAAAGGTGAACCCTGTGTCATCCGGAAGGTGCTTAATGTGCACATCCACAAGACCAGCATCCCTAACCATACTATTTAAAAAAACGCTATCATATCCCAGCCTGTCATTGAAGTCCTTCCTGTCCTTGGGCCTAGTCACAGTATTAAAGTCACCTCCAAAAACCACTTGCCGGGATGTAAAAAGAAATGGCTTGATCCTTGTAAAAAGGCATTTCCTGTCCCACTTTGTGTGCGGCCCATATATATTAATTAGGCGCAGGTCCTGCCCTCCCACAAGAACGTCTAAGACCATACATCTCCCAATCTCCACCTCAATAACCCGCCGGACAGTTACCATGCCGGTTTTAAACAACACCGCCACCCCGCCGTAAGGCTCGGCCGCAAGAGACCAGTAAGATGGACCATACCTCCACTCTCTCTTGGCCATATGAATATCTGCCAAGGAGGTGAGCCTAGTCTCTTGCAAAAATAAAATTTCAGCATCTAATTGGCTGAACAAAAAGAAGGCCATAGAACGAGCTCTTACTGACTTAATACTGGCGACATTTATTGTCACCACTTTTAACGGAGGGGGAACCGCCATTTGGGTTATTGGGTGGATTGCTTCTTAGCTCCCCTCTGCTGCTCATCACCAGAAGCCTCTCTCTTTCTTGAGGCCTCCTCCAACTCCATTTCTGAGTCTGAATTTTGTTCAGAGGAAGCTCCAGATGAGGAAATATCCCATGCAGAAGCCCTAGAACGGTTGGGGACAGACACTGGGGCTTCCTGCTCCGTCCTCACCGCCTGTCTCTTCCGCCTCACAACCTTCCTTCTCTCCTCCAGGTACTGCAGGTCAGACTCCAAGATGTTTTCATCTCTTGTTTTCTTCTTCAAAGTCTTTGCAGAAGACTTCTTTACAGAAGAAGCAGCAGCACCCTTTTTGGCACATCCCACCACTCCGGGTGGGGGGGGACCTTCCTTTAAGTCAGACCTAGGAGACTCATGGGGCAAGACTGACTCAGGGGGCACAGACTTGGAAGGTTCTGACACAAGAGGAGCGGGTACAGTAGGCTGGGGGGACACAGAGACAGCCACAGAAGGAATACCTACAGACACAGGAGGGTTTGCCACAGAAACTGGGGAGGGATCCTGAACAGGACCAGGGGAGTCAGTCACCGCAGGGGAAGATGGTACACCAGGGGCCTCATCCTCCATCCTGTCCAGCCTCAACAGATCATCTACTACCTCCTTCTCCATATTGTGCCAGGCCTCCGGACATCGGCTGTAGGGGTGGCCAAGGCGCAGGCACAGGTTGCACCTTATCGCCTGGGTGCAGTCCCTGGCCACATGACCCTGTCCCCGACATACCGAACATATTAAGGCTGAACAGGAGGAGCTAAAATGCCCCTTTTCTCCACAGCGGTGACATAGCTTTGGCTGACCAGGATAAAAAACAGTCATCCTATCCCTCCCTATGAAAGCCGAGGAGGGCAGGTGACGGACAACATTCCCATCCCTGGCCAACCTGACCGTTACTGACCAACCCCCAGTCCATATGCCACGTTCATCAAGAATTTTATTTGGTGTTGTCAAAACCTCACCATAGTTCCTTAACCAGACCTCTAAGTCCCGAGCAGGAACACTCTCGTTAGTGAGAATGATGGTTATTTTTTTAACCGTTGATCTCTGCGAAACAGCAACTGGTGCCAGATCTTCCCATTCGGGTCTTGACCTGCACCGAGCTTCATATCGTTCCCAGAACAGGTCAAGACCCTCTGGCCTGGTGAAGCTGATTGTGTACTCCCGGCTCCCAGCTACGTGTATTAGGGCATAAAGGTCATTCGCCCCAAAGCCCATCTCCAAAATCATATCCACCACAACACGCCGTGCTGGAGAGACTGCACCACCTTCCCATTTAAGTATAACGACATTACGTCTTGGACCCCCAGCAGAAGCCAGAGACCCAAGACCGGAACCAGGGGTGCTCAAAGTGGCAGTTTGTGGTGTTAATCTCTGCCTGGAAGCAGGGTTCCTCATTGGCTGCAGCCCTGGCCTAATAATATTACCAGGAGCAGAGCGTACCACCTGAGCAAAAGAAGGCTTATCAGGGCCAAGACCCCACACTGGTGTAACTTTAGCCGGTACATTATTATTATTATCCTTATTATTAACTTCTTGTACTGAGCCAGCAGGATTGTCTATTAAACACACATTAGTATGATTATTCAGAACACCTGTGTTGGAAGAAATGTCAGAACAATCAGTATTCACTATCACAGTTTCTGCTGTAGTACCACAGGTGGCCTGATGCTGCAGTATAGAGACAGCAGCTGTGACTGGACAAACAGCCTTTGACTCAGCAAAAAGGGGGTTAATTGGTTGCTCTGGCTCTTGTAGTTCCTTTGCTGCAATGTCATTTTTTAAACGCAGTTTTTCCTGCAAGGAAACATCAGCTGCTGAAATATTGCTGGATATGAAATTACCAGCCTGGGTGTCATTGGGCAAAACATCAGCATTAGCCAAGGTGTTAAATGGCACAAAAATTGTTTTATCAGTCACTTGTGACTTGCTAGGTTTTACCTTATCAGGCACATTATCAGGAAAGTTCTCCTCACCAAACACCAGCTGATCCGCCCGTAATGGAGACTCCACTGCCTGGATCACTGTCAGCATGCCTCCTGAGCCCTGAGAAGGCAACGGGTTGCTTACCTCACCTTGGGGAGTCAGGGGGTCAGAACCGGGGGTCCCCTCCTCCACCTCCATCTTTGCCATCCTTGCAAATCTCCGGTCATTGCAAAACTTTTCCTTAAAGGGCCCCTCTTTACCTTCCATCATGGCCACAATGGTTTCCTGGTGTTGAACCCGGACCTTTGCCAACTGGATTTCCGAATCCATAGATCCACGGCTGCGGCTGTGCAAACCTTCACGTTGCTTTCGCAGGCGTTTCAACTCTGCTCTCAGTTTGTAGAGCTGGTCTCTCTCCCTATTCAGGACCTTGATCCCGGCCACCACTCGCTCCCGAATGGACTCGGTATCCTCATCCTCACCAGGGGCAGAGAGATCCCCAGCCATGGCTTGTCCAGGAGCAGGTATGTCATCCATCAGCCCAGGGGATGGTTCAGAGCTTCCAGCAGGAGAGGCCCTGCTGGCCTGCATGGCCTCCCCAGATAGGGGCCAGCAGAGCTGGGAGAGATTTTACCAGACTCCCCTCTCAAACAGATCACCTGGAGCAGCTCCAGACACACAGCCAGAGAACCTTCCTGCAGCCACACCCGAAGCTGAATGATGGGAAACTACTCCTCCCACTGACACCAATGATGGGACACTATTCCTCCCACTGACACCAATTATGGGACACTATTCCTCCCACTGACACCAATGATGGGGCACTATTCCTCCCAGTAACACCAACGATGGGGCACAATTCCTCCCACTGACACCAACGATGGGGCACTATTCCCCCCACTGACATCAATGATGGGGCAGCATTCCTCCCACGGGCACCATTTCTCCCACTGACACCAACGATGGGGCACTATTTCTCCCACTGATACCAATGATGGGGCACTATTTGTCCCACTTACACCAATGACGAGGCACTATTCCTCCCACTGACACCAATGATGGGGCACTATTCCTCCTACTGACACCACTGATGAGGCACTATTCCTCCCACTGACACCAATGACGGGGCACTATTCTTCCCACTGACACCAATGATGGGGCACTATTTCTTCCACTGACACCAATGATAGGGCACTATTCCTCCCACTGACACCAATGATGGGGCACTATTCCTCCCACTGACACCAATGATGGGGCACTATTCCTCCTACTGACACCACTGATGAGGCACTATTCCTCCCACTGACACCAATGACGGGGCACTATTCCTCCCACTGACACCAATGATGGGGCACTATTCCTTCCACTGACACCAATGATGGGACACTATTCCTTCCACTGACACCAATGATGGGGCACTATTTCTTCCACTGACACCAATGATGGGGCACTATTCCTCCCACTGACACCAATAATGGGGCACTATTCCTCCCACTGATACCAATAATGGGGCACTATTTGTCCCACTGACACCAATGATGGGGCACTATTCCTCCCACTGACACCAATGACGGGGCACTATTTGTCCCACTGACACCAATGATGGGGCACTATTCCTTCCACTGACACCAATGATGGGGCACTATTCCTCCCACTGACACCAATGATGGGGCACTATTCCTCCCACTGACACCAATGATGGGGCACTATTCCTTCCACTGACACCAATGATGGGGCACTATTCCTGCCAATGACCCTAATAATGGGGCATTCTGTAAATTTTTACTCCCACTGACCATCAATCTTGAGATTTTTTATACTCCCTCTGCTCACAGTCTCACCCCCTATGCCCCAGTTCACATTGGTGCGACTTGCAACACATTGCTGCATGGTGAGTGAAAACATATTAATTTCAATGGTGGCCGTCCCATAGACTCTAATTTCACACGAAAGTCACAAAGCAAGCTGCACTGGAAATCGCACAAGAATGGGGTCGCAGCCGGCTAAAGTCTGACGGACAGTAAACTGGACCTTTATTTAGAAAGTTTGGAAATCTCCGGTCCACCTTATCTGCATCTACATTCATTCTGTGCAAATGGGGCGAAAACAAACCCTCTTTATGCAATTTTCTCTCCTGAATGAATGTTATTTGCAGTGGTAAAATACCACATTATGGCCACTAGATGGAGCTGAAAAGGATAGGAAACATACACCTCTTTGTAACAGCAGATACAATTTAATAATTCTAGAGAAGAAGCAGGAGGTTGGCTCACCGGATCTCTCCGCCAGGAGTCGGGTATGTCTGGCCGTCCTCTTCTATGGAGCACAACGTCCCTCATGGTCTCCACACACGGATGTTCCTGCACCATTGATCCATACGGCAGCTCATAATTCTTCACCTCTGCCGAAAAAAATTACCGGTAATGAGGAAACATTCTAATCATATGGGGGGGGGGGGGTTAATGGACTACTCTGACCCTCCCATCTTGTAGGGATGTAAGAGGCTGTACAGGGCCCCATGATTTTTCATGGTGACCCCGATGTATTTACCAGCTGGCCAGTACAAAAATAAAAAAGTCTAAACTGTTTGCATTAAAAACCGAGGTCTTTGTTGCATACATTTACAAATATACTGAACAAAATTATAAACACAACACTTGTTTTTGCCCCCATTTCTCATGAGCTGAACTCAAAGATCTAAGAAAACCGGAATTCATCAGTGAAGAGAACTCCTCTCCAAAGTGCCAGACGCCATCCAATGTGAGCATTTCCCCATTCAAGGCGGTTACGGCGATGAACTGCCGTCAGGTGGAGACCCCGATGAGGACGACGGGCATGCAGATGAGCTTCCCTGAGACAGTTTCTGACAGTTTGTGCAGAAATTCTTTGGTTATGCAAACCGATTGTTGCAGCAGCTGTCCGGGTGGCCGGTCTCAGACCATCTTGGAGGTGAAGATGCTGGATGTGGAAGTCCTGGGCTGGTCTCAGACCATCTTGGAGGTGAAGATGCTGGATGTGGAAGTCCTGGGCTGGTCTCAGACCATCTTGGAGGTGAAGATGTTGATGTGGAGGTCCTGGGCTGGTCTCAGACCATCTTGGAGGTGAAAATGCTGGATGTGGAGGTCCTGGGCTGTTCTCAGACCATCTTTGAAATGAAGATGCTGGATGTGGAGTAGGGATCGACTGATTATTGGCAAGGACGATATATCTAAGGCCGATATGCACTTTCCCCAATATATCGTAATCGGCCCCGGAGGTTACCGATATTGCCGTTATTGTGGTGACGTTATTGCGTACGTTGTGCCATGCGCCTCCTCGCACTGGGACAGCTTCTGCCTTCTTAGGCCGCCATACTCAGCCTCGTCTGGAGTTGGGGAGTCTCGGGACAGTGAGTGACAGTGCACACAGTGTGTTTAACACAGCCACCACATACATACACCCACCCACAACTGCCTGGGGCCAACCAGCCACCCACACACCCACAGGCCTGTACCAGCCAGCCACCCACCACACAGGGTGCCAGCCAGCCACCCACCACAGGGTGCCAGCCAGCCAGCCAGCCACCACAGGGTGCCAGCCAGCCACCCACTACAGGGTGCCAGCCAGCCACCCACCACAGGGTGCCAGCCAGCCAGACACCCACTACAGGGTGCCAGCCAGCCACCCACCACAGGGTGCCAGCCAGCCACCCACCACAGGGTGAACATTAACATGCTCAGTAACAGATTTGTGTCGAAAATTGTGTTTATTTTGCAAAACTTTAAATGTTCAAAATATCGGCCGATACCGATATGCAATGGCCAAAATATCGGTATCGGTATTGGCAACGAAAAACTGATATCGGTCAATCCCTAACGTGGAGGTCCTAGGCTGGTGTGGTGGTCTGCAGTTGTGAGGCCGGTTGGATGTACTGCCAAATTCTCTGAGACGGCTTATGGTAGAGAAATGAACATTCAATTCCCGGGCAACAGCTCTGGTGGACATTCCTGCAGTCAGCATGCCAATTGCACGCTCCCTCAAAACTTGTGACATCTGTGGCATTGTGCTGTGTGATAAAACTGAACATTTTAGAGTGGCCTTTTATTGTGGCCAGCCTAAGGCACACCTGTGCAATAATCATGCTGTCCAATCAGCATCTTGATATCTGTGAGGTGGATGGATTATCTCAGCAAAGGAGAAGTGATCACTAACACAGATTTACACAGATTTGGGAAGAATATTGGAGAGAAATCGGCCTTTTGTGTACATAGAAAAAGTCTGAGATCTTTGAGTTCAGCTCATGAAAAATGGGGGCAAAAACAAAAGTGTTGTGTTTATAATTTTATTCATGTGAAAGCCGCACCAAGTCCCCTCTACAGAGTGCAGTCCCTAAGTCCAGTCTCCTGGGACATATATGTAATGAATAGATGGAGAGCCAGTATGCCTTTTGGGTAGCCCATTCCTCATTAAAGCTGCCAGAAGATGAGATCACCTTCAAGGCACACGAGTGGCACAGTCTGTTCTTTTGCCCCCATTTAAACCGGGGGGACTTCAGGTGCGATCTGATTTCCAAAGTATGAAGTATCATCTAAAGCAGTGGTCCTCAACTCCAGTCCTCAGGGCCCACTAACAGGCCAGGTTTGCAAGATAACTAAATTACATCCCAGGTGATCTCATTTGCTGCTCAGTGATTGCAGTATTCTAGTCTGCATCTCCCCAAGGTAATACTTAAAATCTGGCCTGTTAGTGGGTCCCGAGGACCCGAGTTGAGGACCACTGATCTAACGTAAACTGCTGAAAAAAACACTTTTTAATCAGAGTATAGCATCACGTCAATATAACTCCTGTTGATCTGGTCAGTTAAGTAGCAGAGGGGGTTGTTAATCAGCTTCAGCTGCTTTGGTGTTAATGAAATTAACAACAGGTGCACTAGATGGGCAACAATGAGACTCTCTCCAAAACAGAAATGGTTTTTCAGGTGGAGGCCACTGACATTATTTTTCCCTACTCATCTTTTCTGAATGTTTTGCATTTGGCTGGGGTCAGTGTCACTACTGGTAGCATGAGGCCATACCTGGACCCTATAGAGGGGGTCAGTGTCACTACTGGTAGCATGAGGCCATACCTGGACCGTATAGAGGGGGTCAGTGTCACTACTGGTAGCATGAGGCCATACCTGGACCCTATAGAGGGGGTCAGTGTCACTACTGGTAGCATGAGGCCATACCTGGACCCTATAGAGGGGGTCAGTGTCACTACTGGTAGCATGAGGCCATACCTGGACCCTATAGAGGGGGTCAGTGTCACTACTGGTAGTATGAGGCCATACCTGGACCCTATAGAGGGGGTCAGCATACCTCCCAACCGTCCCGGAATTCGCGGGACTGTCCCCCAATTTGGAGTGAGTCCCGCGGTCCCGCGGAGCGGGCTGAAGTCCCGCAAAATCATCTGGCCGACCATCTCTTCTCCCCCCTCCTCCTCCCAGCTCCACCCCGTCTTTGGCTCCTGCCTCTAAGCGCCGGGAAACAATCAGAGACACAGACTGTAGTCAGGGCCGTCTTTAATGCAGGTAAAACGGGGCTGTCATTTTTGGGGTGCCCAGAGCAGTTGCCCCTTGCCCACGCTTGCCAAATGTCATGGCTTTGTCTAAGCTGCTGCCCCGCTGTGCTCTTGTCCCCGGCTGCATTCCGGAAAGCAGAGCCACGGTTGGGACAGCTTGCAGCCATTTCACTCCATGTTTGCTGCCCGCCCACTTCTCACACATTTTCGCCCCCTGTACCTCCCCCAGTGGCGTACCAAGGGGGGGGCCCCGGGTGCCACGCACTGGGGGGTATCAGCCGGTGTCCTGCCCGGAACGCAGCTCCTTCAGTCCGCGCTGCGGAGGGGAGGGGGGCGGAGCGGCGGCAGGAATAAGGGGCGGAGCCGCGTCGGAAGAAGGGGGCGGGGCCTCAGTGGTAAGAAGGGGCGGAGCTTCGGCGGGAAGAAGGTGAGTGCCGAAGTGTGTGTGCTGGATAGGAGGGGGATGGGGCAGCTGCATATGAGGAGCTCCACCCCCCTGGTTTTCCCTGCCCACCCCCCAAGTGCTACCTGTCCCCCCCTCCAGTGCTCTCCACCCCCCTGGTTTTCCCTGCCCACCCCCCAGTGCTCCCTGTCCCCCCCAGTGCTCCCCACCCCCCAAGTGCTACCTGTCCCCCCCCCCCCAGTGCTCTCCACCCCCCTTTTTTTCCTGCCCACCCCCCAAGGACCCCCTGATATGTGCCCTCCCAACCCCCATAGCATGTGCCCTCAGGACCCCCTGATATGTGCCCTCCCAACCCCCATAGCGTGTGCCCCCAGGACCCCCTGATATGTGCCCTCCCAACCCCCATAGTCTGTTCCCTCAGGACCCCCTGATATGTGCCCTCCCAACCCCCATAGCGTGTGCCCTCAGGACCCCCTGATATGTGCCCTCCCAACCCCTATAGCTGTGGCTGTGTGTGAGAGAGGCAGAGGCTGGGCGGGATTGCCGTGTGTCTCATTGTAGAGGGGAGTTTGTGAGACTACAATATCCAGCATGTCTATGGAGGAGGAGCTCTCCCCCCCCCCCCTTTCTCTTCTCCCCCCCTTCTCTTCTCCCCCCTTTTTCTTCTCTCCTCCCTCCCTTCCCATCCTTTACCCCCCTCTGTCCTCACTTCCTCTCTGTCCCCCCCTCCCCCCTCCCTCTCTCCCCCCCCTTCCTCCCTCCCTCTGTCATCTCTCCCTCCCTCTGTCATCCCTCCCTCCCTCCGTCATCTCTCTCCCTCCCTCCCTCCGTCCCTCCCTCCGTCATCTCTCTCTCCCTCCCTCCCTCTGTCATCCCTCCCTCCCTCCCTCTGTCATCCCTCCCTCCCTCCCTCCGTCATCTCTCTCTCCCTCCCACCCTCCCTCTGTCATCGCTCCCTCCCTCTGTCATCCCTCCCTCCCTCCGTCATCTCTCTCTCCCTCCCTCTGTCATCCCTCCCTCCCTCTGTCATCCCTCCCTCCCTCTGCATTGAAAGGGGTCACGCTGGTTATTCTGCATTAAAGGGGTCACGCTGGTTATTTTCCATTAAAGGGGTCACGCTGGCCATTCTGCATTAAAGGGGTCACGCTGGTTATTCTGCATTAAAGGGATCACGCTGGTCATTCTGCATTGAAAGGGGTCACGCTGGTCATTCTGCATTGAAAGGGGTCACGCTGGTTATTCTGCATTAAAGGGGTCAGGCTGGTCGTTCTGCATTGAAAGGGGTCAGGCTGGTCATTCTGCATTGAAAGGGTTCACGCTGGTCATTCTGCATTGAAAGGGGTCAGGCTGGTTATTCTGCATTGAAAGGGGTCAGGCTGGTTATTCTGCATTGAAAGGGGTCAGGGTGGTTTTTCTGCATTGAAAAGGGTCACACTGGTTTTTCTGCATTGAAAGGGGGCACGCTGGTCTCTCTGCATTGAAAGGGGGCACGATGATCTCTCTTCATTGAAGGGGGGCACGGCATGCTGGTCATTCTGCATTGAAAGGGGTCACGCTGGTTATTCTGCATTGAAAGGGGTCACACTGGTCATTCTGCATTGAAAGGGGGCACACTGGTCTCTCTGCATTGAAATTGGGGCACGCTGGTCTCTCTGCATTGAAAGGGGGCACGATGATCTCTCTGCATTGAAGGGGGGCACGGCATGCTGGTCATTCTGCATTGAAAGGGGGCACGCTGGTCATTCTGCATTGAAAGGGGGCACACTGGTCATTCTGCATTGAAAGGGGGCACGCTCGCCATTCTGCATTAAAAGGGGGCACGCTGGTCATTCTGCATTGAAAGGGGGCACGCTGGCCATTCTGCATTGAAAGGGGGCACGCTGGCCATTCTGCATTGAAAGGGGGCACGCTGGTCTCTCTGCATTGAAGGGGGGCACAGCATGCTGGTCTCTCTGCATTGATGGGGGCACACTCTACCTTGATTACTGAAGGCCCCTTTCACACTTTTGTGACCTCAAAGTCACGCAATTTTTAACAGCGTTTTTTGCCGCAAAGCAATGCCTATTACATTTTTCTGTTTGCGCCCCCCAAAAGGGGGCATTTGGGTTGGATGGAGCTGGGGTGGACATATGGGGTGGATGGAGGTTGGATGGGTGTTTGGGATAGATAGTGCTAGGGTGGGCATTTGGGGTGGATGGAGCTAGGGTGGGCATTTGAGGTGGATAGAGCTGCTGGGGGCATTTGGGGTGGATGGGGGGGGGTGTATGGAGCTGGGTGGGCATTTGGGGTGTATAGAGCTGGGGGGTGGATGGTGCAGAGTCTGACCCCTGCATTCTGTACATTACATACTCCTGTCTCCTGCATTCTGTACATTACATACTCCTGTCTCCTGCATTCTGTACATTACACACTCCGGTCCCCTGCATTCTATACATTACATACTCCTGTCTCCTGCATTCTGTACATTACATACTCCTGTCCCCTGCATTCTGTACATTACATACTCCTGTCCCCTGCATTCTGTACATTACACACTCCTGTCCCCTGCATTCTGTACATTACATACTCCTGTCCCCTGCATTCTATACATTACACACTCCTGTTCCCTGCATTCTGTACATTACACACTCCTGTCCCCTGCATTCTGTACATTACATACTCCTGTCTCCTGCATTCTGTACATTACACACTCCTGTCCCCTGCATTCTGTACATTACACACTCCTGTTCCCTGCATTCTGTACATTACACACTCCTGTTCCCTGCATTCTGTACATTACATACTCCTGTCCCCTGCATTCTATACATTACACACTCCTGTCCCCTGCATTCTGTACATTACATACTCCTGTCCCCTGCATTCTGTACATTACATACTCCTGTCCCCTGCATTCTATACATTACATACTCCTGTCTCCTGCATTCTGTACATTACACACTCCTGCACTATATACACAATACTGTACATTATATACTTCTCACCAAAGTCTTCATTGTCTCAACAGTTGCTGGTTGCTATGCAGTCTCTGATTATTTTAATGAAGTTCTTCTTTAAGGTAGCTGAGCAATCAAAGTTTTTATTTCCTTGCACTTCTGGAAGTTTTTATTTCCCTTTCAGTGTCCCTCATTGCGAAGTTCAAAAGTTGGGAGGTATGGGGTCAGTGTCACTACTGGTAGCATGAGGCCATACCTGGACCCTATAGAGGTTGCACAGGCAGTCCAACTCCTCCAGGATGGCACATCAATACGTGTCATTACCAGAAGGTTTGCTGTGTCTCCCAGCACAGTCTCAGGAGCACAGAGGAAATTTTCAAGCGGGGAAGCCGATTCACGGGGCCGGCAGCCGCGATTGCGCGGTGAGGGAGCGGTAGTCTGCTGTTGTAAACACACCAGATCGTTGTTCTCTGAGGAATCAATTCAGAGCTCCTGTGATCCTCCTATTTAGGAACACAGGTCTCTGTGTTGAATCCACAAGCCCATCCCCCTCACAGTTAGAAAACACCCCCTAGGCATACATTTAACCCTTTGATTGCCCCTGGTTTTAACCCCCTTTCCCTGCCAGTGTCATTAGTACAGTGACAGTGCATATTTTTAGCACTGATTATTGTAGTAATGTCACTGGTCCCCCCACAAATGTCAGTTAGGGGTCCGATCTGTCCGCCTCAATGTCGCAGTCCCCCTTAAAAATCTCAGATCGCCGCCATTACTAGTAAAAAAAATAAATAAATAAAATGACATAAATCTTTCCCCTAGTTTGAAAACGCAAAAACTTTTGTGCAAAAACCAATCAATATACACTCATTGGGATTTTTTATAAACCAAAAGTATGTAGCAGAATACAAATTGGCCTAAAATTATGAAAACATTTTTATTTTTTATTTTTTTTTTATTGGGAATGTTTTATAGCAGAAAGTGAAAATATTGTTTTTTTTTGTTTTTTTTTTCCAGAATCGCACAGGTGATCAAATACCACCAAAAGAAAGCTCTGTTTGTGGGGAAAAAGGACGTCAATTGTATTTCGGTACAGCGCCGCACAACCGCGCAATTGTCCATTAAAGTAACGCAGTGCCGTATCGCAAAAAACTGCCTGGTCATTGAGGGGGTAAATCTTTCCGATCCAGAAGTGGTTAAATAACTAAGAGGCGGGGCCACCAGATGACATCATCCGGTGACCTGACCCCCTTTGTGACATCATTGACTCAGTGGCAGGAGCCTTCGTCGGGTGCAGAGCTCTTTTTCTTTGGCGATCATTATGATTGACATTGGATCCACTTTGAGTACTTTGTCCCCCATACTCATTCACATGGGGGGGCCCCCTTGTTAAGGGCTTCCATGTTCCGATAAGTCATCCCCACAAACAATGGACCATGTGGAGGGCATCTGGCCTTGTATGGTTCAGGAGGAGGGGGCCGCTCACTTGTCACCCCCTTTCCTGGTCTGCTGGGCTGCATGCTCAGATAAGGGCTGGGTATGGATTGGGGGGGCACCCATTTTTTTTCTCATTTTTTAGTTGCCGGCAATCATGCTAGAAGGAAAAGGAATTTTGTCACACACTGTACTTTTTTGATTGGACATAGCCAAGTCGCAGTACATTGACAACGCATTGAAGTCGTGCTTAAATTGGACCAAATCGCACCACTTTGAAGTCACACCCAGTGTGAGCCAGAGCTTTATCTAATTACCAATTTCCCATCTATTTATTGTAGAGGGCTGGATAAACACTCTATAAAATACCACAATGTACATGGTGGATGCTCACCTCCAATGGCGTCACACCTAGATGCCACTTCCCACAGGACCAGGGACAGCGAGTATACGTCCATCTGCTTGAAGGACTCAAGGTCTTCCAGATTCACCCGAGACTCCAAAACTTCAGGGGCCATATACCGCGCCGTCCCAACCTGTGAAATAAATAGACTATTATACACTGGGCCCTCAGGAGGCATCTTCTCAGCTTGTGGTATAGAGGTGTTGCTAGAGCCCAGAAGACCCCGGGTACACCTGGGGTATAAAGGTGCAGAGTGAAGAGGACTTTTTTTTGTTTGTTTTATTCTTCCTTTTTGACTCACTTTGTTGTCCCTCTTTTTTTCTATCAGTCTCTCTTCCTCTCCCATATGTACTGTATTACCAAAAGTATTGGGACGCCTGCCTTTACACACACATGAACTTTAATGGCATCCCAGTCTTAGTCCGTAGGGTTCAATATTGGGTTTGTCCACCCTTTGCAGCTATAACAGCTTCAACTCTTCTGGGAAGGCTGTCCACAAGGTTTAGGAGTGTCCACAAGGTTTAGGAGTGTAGCTTTGCCCCTACCCACCTCCCTGCACCATCCCTTGGTTCCACCCCTTACCCACCTCCCTGCACCATCCCTTGGTTCCACCCCTTACCCACCTCCCTGCACCATCCCTTGGTTCCACCTCCTACCCACCTCCCTGCACCATCCCTTGGTTCCACCCCTTACCCACCTCCCTGCACCATCCCTTGGTGCCACCCCCTACCCACCTCCCTGCACCATGCCTTGGTTCCACCCCCTACCCACCTCCCTGCACCATCCCTTGGTTCCACCCCTTACCCACCTCCCTGCACCATCCCTTGGTTCCAGCCCAGCTTCAACTCTTCTGGGAAGGCTGTCCACAAGGTTTAGGAATGTGTCTATGGTAATGTTTCACCATTCTTCCAGAAGTGCACATGTGAGGTCAAGGACTGATGTTGAATGAGAAGGCCTGGCTTGTAGTCTTTGCTCTAATTCATCCTGAAAGTTTTCTATCGGGTTGAGGTCAGCACTGTGTAGGCCAGTCAAGTTCCTCCACCCCAAACTTGCTCATCCATGTTTTTATGGACCTTGCTTTGTGCACTGGTCCAAATCATTTGGTGGAGGGGGGGATTATGGTGTGGAGTTGTTTTTCAGGGGTTGGGCTTGGCCCCTTAGGTTCCAGTGAAGGGAACTCTAAAGGCGTCAGCATACCAAGATATTTAAGAAAATGTCATGCTCCCAACTTTGTGGGAACAGTTTGGGGATGACCACTTCCTGTTTCAAGCAAGGTCCATAAAAACATGAATGAGCAAGTTTGGGGTGAAGGAACTTGACTGGCCCGCACCTCAACCCAATAGAACACCTTTGGGATGAATTAGAGCTGAGACGGCAAACAAGGCCATCTCGTCCAACATCAGTGCCTGACTTCATAAATGCACTTCTGGAAGAATGGTCAAACATTCCCATAGACACTCCTAAACCTTGTGGACGGCCTTCCCAGAAGAGTTGAAGCTGTTATAGCTGCAAAGGGTGGGCCAACTCAATATTCAACGTTACGGACTAAGACTGGGAAGCTGTTAAAGTTCATGTGTGTGTAAAGGCAGGCGTCCCAATACTTTTGGTAATATAGTGTATCTGTGAAAGTTCTCAATTATCCAGGTCATGGTATAGCACAGGGGTCTCCAAACTTTATTTTTTAGCAAAGGGCCAGTTTACTGTCCTTCAGGCTTTAGGGGGACTGGACTGTGGCCAGCGGGAGCAGAAAATGCCTTGGGATCGAGGGGCGTGCCCGGAAGTGAGGATGTGAGTGTGGGCTGTGTATCTCCTCGCTGAACACCTCTCCCGCCGGAGCTGACAGAGACGCCGTGAGGACGCCCTAAAACAGCGGAGCTAGAGAGCCGGAACTTGGCTGAGATCCAACCGCCGACATCTGAGCAGCTCGTGCCTCGGGAGAGGAGAGAGGAGCAGCTGTTCCGTGCGTGGAGAGAGAGGTGGAACCCGGCTAGATCCCGCCGTTCGGAGCGTGGGCGGCCTGACCGGGTAGGGGACCGTGTCCCGGACCTCCCGCTGGGTGTCTCCGCCGCCAAGTTCCTTGCTGCTGGAGCACGCCGGGGTAACGGTGTGGAGAAGACAAGGAGAGTAGAAGGAGGAAATAGGACATCAACCTCTTGAGCTCCGGCACTGTAGAGAAAAGGAGGTGGGATACCCGGCTGGAAAAGCCGGCCCGAACAAGCACAAGATACCTATTGCAGGTCATTATATTATTTTAAAGCTCCTTAATGTGAAGGGTTTCCCCCAGAGAAAAAGGACTGTATACCTACCGAAAGAGGACAGCTTCGAACGTGGGTGAGATAATACCTTTTTGTTCTTTTTCTATCTATATCTACCTATTTCCATTGCTTGTGGGATGGCCATAGACTGTGATATCCATAGCAGGTAAAGTGGAAGAAAAAGGAACTACATCCCCTCTGTGCTGGATACCTGTTTACCTCTTGGTGTTATTGAAATAAAGTCTACTAGAGGAATTATTGGAAACTGGGAGAGAACTGGTTATTGAACTAAAAAGGAAAGCATGACATTAACTAAAAAAAGGAAAGGAAAGAAAAACACGATAAAAGTCAAGATAAATAAACCAGAAGGAGAAATAGATAAATATTTTGCTAATAATCATAAAATGCCAAGGGAAGTAAAAATGGCAAGATGTGGAAACAGTGCCTTAACAAGCCCAGAGTCAGGGGATGTGCCGAGCTCTATGAATACTTCTCCTACCTCGGAGAATTATCTGGAAAGTCCGGAGACGAGACAAAGGGAGAATGAAATATCTTGTAACTATACACAGAGCTTGGAGTGCAGCGCGGAGTTAAAAGCTTTGCTACAAGCTCTACCAACTAAAATAGACATAGAACAGATGGTGCATAAAATAGAGGAAGCACATCAGAGAGAAATGCAGGAAATTAAGAAAGAAATACAAAATATTTCGCAAGCTCTAGTAGAGGAATCAAAGGCCAGAAAAGATATTGAAGAGAGAGTAACATCATTGGAATTAACAAGAGACATACAAAGGGAGATAGATGAGAAGATACAATTACAGTTGGAGGAGATAGAAAACAGAAATAGACGTAATAACCTACGCATAAGAGGCATACCTGAAACGGTGGGAAAAGAGAGATTATTAGAAGTAGCGGAAGATATTTTTAAACAGATCATGAAGGACAAATATCCGGAACAACTAGAGATAGAAAGAATACATAGAACCACTGGCCCCAGAAATAAGGATGAGAAAAGCCCAAGGGATGTGATCTGCAGACTATTTCACTACGTACATAAAGAAGGGATCTTAAGACTGGCATGGGAATCCCAGGATATAAAAGTGGAAGGAGGGATAGTTAGGATATATGCAGACATCGCCAGAGGAACATTGAGAAGAAGAACTCTTTTGAAACCGCTATTAGATCTGGCAAGAAAAGCAGGATGTACATACAGGTGGGGGTTCCCATTCTCTGTAACATTCCGTAGGAACGGACAGTATTTTAACCTTAGGACATATCAGGACAAGACGGCATTTTTCCGGTTTATTGAAACAGATCCTATTCAAATAGTGAACTGGCTGAACCGATTGCCCAGCGAAAAACCGTCAACATACCTTCAACAAAGGGAGAAAAGATCAGAGACACTATCAAGAGAAGAAAGAAGATAAAGAGACTTAACTATTAAGAGATTGTAGTGAGGTCCCCTTATGGGAATTAAGGGTTAATAATCTTCCCCCCTTTTTTTTTTTTTTTTTTTTTTTTTTAATTTTTTTTTTTAAATTTTTGATGGAAGTTATTCCTCTAACCACTAATTTTACGGGGGATCTTGGGATTTTCACATAATTTTGAAACTATGATGGAAGTTATTCCTCTAATCACTAATTTTTGGGGGATTTTGGGGAGGGGTTCCCCCCTCCCCCCTTTTTTTTTTTTTTTTTTTTTTTCTTTTCTTACACAATTTAGAAACTATGATGGAAGTTATTCCTCTAATCACTAATTTTGGGGAGGGGCTTCCCCCCCCCTTTTTTTTTTTTTTTTTTTTTTTATTTTTTTTTTTTTGAAACTATGATGGAAGCTATTCTTCTAATTACTAAATTTATGGGGGATTGATAGATTAACAATTGGAGGGGAGGAAAGAAGGAGGGGATTGAATTAGTGAATTTGAAAATGTTGTGATGATTATTATGTGATGAATGACGCTCAGGGGATCGGGGGGAGGGATGATTGGGGAAGGGAGAGAAAGGAAGAGGGAGGTTACTCTCAAACCTGCTACCCCCCCACCTATCCCCAGGGCCATAAGTTAGACATTTTAATGTCCTTTGGTAAATTAATGAGAAGGGAAGGCCTCTATTTACTGGGGGAAACTGAAGAATATGAGGGGAAAAGGAAACTCCGGTAAATCTTAGAATAAAAAAAGGATAGAATAAGCACATAAAAAACGGCGGGAGGAGGTGGAGGAGAGTCCACAGAGAATCACTTCAGGGCACGACCCTATCTATAGAGTCACACAAGTGGCACGAAAGTGACCGTGTGAAATAAGGATAAGTTTTGTTATTATCCGAAACTACGGGGGAGAGGGTCGCTCTCTTGTGGAGATCGTCCCCCTCAAACCCGTAGGAAGGGGGGTAAAGGGAGGGGTGGGGGTTTAGGGAAAGCGGAGGGGGGTTTTTTTTTTTTTTTTTTTTTTTTTTTTTCCTCTCTCTCCTCTCTCTCTCTCTCTCTCTCTCTTTCTCCTTTTGCTCGTTTTTGCGTCACGAGCTAAGGATGGAAAATATAAAGGTGGTATCATATAATGTCAAGGGACTCAATGTACCAGAAAAAAGACACATGCTATTATCTGACCTAAAGCAGTTACATACGAGTATAGCACTGATCCAAGAAACGCATTTCAGGACGGATAAACTACCCTTTCTTAAAAACAGAAATTTCCCTTATGCATATCATTCCACTTATACACAATCTAAAGCAAGAGGAGTCTCCATACTTATTGCAAACTCTGTCCCTTGGACTTTCCAAGATAAAATGCAAGACCCGGAAGGAAGATTTCTGTTTGTGAAGGGGAAAATAGGGGAAATACAAATAACAATAGCAACAATTTATGCGCCCAACAAAAGACAGGAAAGGTTCATAGCTAAAGTAATAGAGAAATCTATGAGGTTTTCAGAGGGACAGTTAATTATGGGAGGAGACTTTAATTGCCCATTAACACCAGAATTGGATATATCTACAGGGACATCGACTTTTTCAGCGGGAAGGAATAAAAAAATTTTAAAGACAATATATAAAGCTCAACTTATAGATGCATGGCGGTTACAACACCCCTCTGAAAAAGAATACACCTTTTTCTCTACGCCGCATAAGACTTATTCCAGAATTGATTTTTTTCTTATACCACATGCACAATTACAATCAGTTCAAAAAACAAGTATAGGTAGTATCACATGGTCAGACCACGCACCTATATCCCTGCTGTATAATTTGGTGGTGAATTCTACACAGGGGAGGAGCTTCTGGAGGCTAAACGAAAGTCTGCTACAAAAGGAAGAGATATTAAGGGAAGTTGAGAAAGAAATGAAAAGTTTTTTTGAAATAAATATTTATAAAACCTTATAAAACATGGAGCACGTATTAAAAAAGAAAGGAATGAGCAATTATCACAGCTATTGGGAAAACTTGGAGAACTAGAGATAGAACATAAACAAAGACCAATAGATGTAACCTTGGTTGAGTTAAAATTAGTCAGGAAACAGATAACAGACCTGTTACAGTATAAAGCAAAAGCTGCATTACAAAGATGCCGCAAATTAAACTATGAGGCGGGAGATAAATGCGGGAAAGTACTGGCTAGAACTGTGCGTGAGCAGAGGATAAGAGCTTATATACCATCTATCACATCAAGAGAGGGAATTAAAAAGACTTTGCCAAAACAAATATTGAAAGAATTTGAGATATACTATACTTCTCTATATAATCTACAGGAGGCACCCCCTCAACAGCAAGATATGGATCAGTATCTGGTACAGTCACAGATGCCTAGACTCTCAGAGGAGGACCGGGAAAGTCTGGAAGCCGAGATTACACTAGAGGAAATAAAACAGGCAATTGGAGCCATGAATCCCGGGAAGGCGCCTGGCCCAGACGGCCTAACGGTACAATATTACCGGGTACTGTTCCATATCTTGGGACCGTATATGGCAAAGCTGTATAATGCATCAGGTCCAGAAGGGAAACTAGCGAGAGATACACTTACAGCTCATATCTCGTTAATATTAAAAGAGGGTAAGGACCCAGCGGCATGTGGCAGCTATAGGCCAATATCCCTATTAAATGTGGATTTAAAAGTACTGACTAAAATCTTGGCAAGTAGATTGGCAGAACTCCTTCCAAAATTAATACACCTAGATCAGGTAGGCTTTATGCCATCTAGAGAGGCAAAAGACAATACAACAAGAATCCTCAATTTGATGCAAGTAGCAAAAGAAAAAAAGATCCCTTATGTTGTGCTGAGTACGGATGCAGAGAAGGCATTTGATAGAGTGGGATGGCCGTTTCTGTTTTCCGTACTCAGACACATCGGATTAGGAAAAAATATGCTAGAGAAGATTACTAGGGTATACACGGAACCGATAGCTAGAGTAAAGGCCAATGGGTTACTATCAGAAGCTTTCCCAATAAGGAATGGTACTAGACAGGGATGTCCCCTGTCACCCCTCCTGTTTGCCTTAACGGTGGAACCGTTTCTGTGCAGGGTCAGACTGAATCAGGATATTGAAGGGATAGAGGTAAAAGAAGTGCAATATAAAGTAGCTGCTTACGCAGATGATCTATTATTTTCCCTGACTAAACCGGGTATCTCACTGCCAAACCTCCTACAGGAATTTAGAAAATTTAATAACCTGTCCTATTTGAAGATTAACTATGGAAAATCAGAAGCAATGGGCGTAGGATTATCTATAGCTCAAATTAACCTATTAAGAGACAGTTTTGGCTTTAAATGGAAGAAGGACGCAGTGAGATACCTGGGGACTTATATACCAGCAAGGTTAATACAGGTGTTTGACCTTAATTTTTTACCACTTTTGGAAATGACTAGGAAACTACTTAAACAGTGGAATGGCGGGCTACATTCTTGGTTCGGTAAATGCAACTTATTAAAAATGATAGTACTACCTAAATTTTTATATCTATTACGTGCATTGCCAGTTAAGATACCAAGCGCGTTTTTCAAGACAATACACTCTCTTTTTGTAAAGTATATATGGGCCCATAAAAGACCCCGCATAGCACGTAGAACTTTAACCCTACCGAAAAAGAATGGGGGTCTGGCTGTACCAGATGTCCGAATCTATTATCTTGCAGCACATATGAGCAGGATATTGGATTGGTGGCATCATTCAGAAAATAAACTTTGGGTACAAATTGAACAGAATCAAACAGAAATAGACTTAAAGAGGGCGATATGGGTCTACCAGTGGTTGCCTAAGGAGTTGAAAAATCACCCAATAATAGGAAATACACTGCGGATATGCTCGCATCCGAGCATATATAGTAAACTAACGAAGAAGGAATCACCTTTATTTCCAATATTAGGGAATCCGCAGTTTACTCCGGGCTTAGACTCCAGAAGCTTTATACAGCTGAGAGAAAAGAAACAGGAACAGGCTTCATCATTTCTTATACAAAATAATTGGGTTTCGATCAGTGAATTGCTGGAGAGAGATGGTGCATATAGCTTATCTTTCTGGCAAGCAGCGCAACTACATCATTTCCTGGACTCCATACAGGATTCAGAGAAGTATGATAGAGCATTAACAAAATTTGAAAAGCTATGTGTAGAACCAGGGAAACTACTACGTACACTGTCAATCTCCTACGATTTACTGATGGAACCAGAAGAGCAAGTTAAACCTCAGTGGGTGGGAAAGTGGGAGAAGGATTTAGGGTTTGAGTTAACAGAAGGGCAGGTGCAGAGAATAATGAGACTAACTTTTAAACCAGCAAGATGTACCAAGACTCAAGAGATGAACTATAAGTTCATGATGAGATGGTATATTACTCCTGAGAAATTGCATAATTGGTACCCAAGAGAAACCAGTGAATGCTGGAGATGTAAAAAAGAAATAGGTACGCTGGTCCATATTCTCTGGACATGCACAGAAGTTAAACCCTTTTGGGGAAGAGTAAAGGAGGTAATCCAGAAATTTACTGAAAATAGAATAGAGGAAAAACCAGCCCTTTTTCTGCTACACTTGTCGGATATACCGACAAAGAGTTACGAAAACTCGATCGTCCCATTTTTGATAAATGCAGCAAAGGCATGTATACCGAGTAATTGGAAAAAAGCACACCCCCCCTCGATAGGAGAATGGGTAAATAGAGTAGAGGAAATAAGGAGAATGGAGGAAATGATTGCATCCTCTCAGAATAGGCAGGGAAGATATAAGAAAATATGGGAGGAGTGGAGTCAATTCATAATCTCGGAAGAAGGGAAACAACTTACAATAGGATAAAGTAACCTGGAAAAACTTATTGATTGCTTTGATCACTTGAACATTGGCTATGGATGGAGGGGCGAGGGGGGGAGAGAGAGGAGGAGAGAAAAACTTATGGGGGTTTTCCCTTTTTTTTTTTTTTTTTTGGGTTTTTGATAGGGAGGGAGGGAGGGAGGGAAGAGAGAAAAAATGTAGGAATATAAGAGGTAAAAAGTGGAAGAGGAAGATTAAATTACGTGTTAAAAAATGTTGTAAATTTCACTTTGAAGTAATGTTTGTATTTTGTTTTTTGTATGAATATTCCTGAATAAAAATTTCATATTTGAAAAAAAAGAAAATGCCTTGGGATCAGTGGAAGAAGACAATGCCCCTTTTGGTGTTAGTTGAAGGGGTAATGCCCCAAGGGCCAGATAAAGATAAGCAAAGGGTCATAACCCGGCCCTCAGGCCAGAGTTTAGGTGGCCTGATATAGCAGGTAATAGTTTTCCTACACCTTAAGAAAAAGGGAAATCCTTTTAAGGGCAGTGAGTTGCACCTTTCGGATAGGTAGGACAACTGATTTGGCCAAAACAGGCCAACCATCATGCAACATGAACATGGAGGTGGAGGCCTTCCACATGATTTATTGCTGTTTTAACATCTCCACCCCATTGATTTGACATCATTTTACATTTTCAGTCATGTAAATAGAATTAATGAACACCTACGTAGACTTCATGTCACCAAGGATGGGATTAGATAACTAGGACAAGATGGTCCCACAACTTTCAAACTTCCCATCCTGTTCTTGGACAATCAGCATCAGCCTTGTCACATTCCATAGGGACTGAATGAAGGTGTTGGTGCTCCCTGTGAATATAAGTACTGGGGTATGTTGCTTTTACTCATTAGAACTGAAGAAGTGGCTTGGAGAAGATATTACAGAACAAGTAACAACATTACAGAACAAGTCTCGTTGAATACTACTAGGCATTCCTCTGCCATGGAGACTTCTGTGTTTCTCACCTTAATGTATGAAGTTTGGCCGCAAGGCAACTCTGGACTGGTGCCACTGGAGGCTGCCTAGCGGCAGCTTTCTGTATGAGGGGTGTAGAGGGAATCACTTCCAATGGGTTGTACCCCAATTGTAGATAGTAGGTGACTCCGTTGGGGTCTAGGGCCTACTTTTCTCATCACGACAGTTGGGCGGTTACTGCAGGGAACATTTGGGTAATTGGAGAAGAGCGCCGATGTCCAGAAAAATGTCTCCTTTGATTTCTATAATATTTTATTGAATATAGAAAGTAGCATTAACATACCCCAGATGAAGTCTAGTTGGACGAAACGTACGTCGGGTTGGGTTGAGCCTACTCTATGTTATTGCACCTATTAAAGAGCCTATGTGATCACATTTTGGATGCCTTTATTTACATGGAAATTGTAAGTTTCCTACTTTTAATAAAATTGGAAATCCTTGTCGGTATTATGCAGTGTGGATATTCTTTAAATTTTGAGCACTTGAAAGATCAGAAGAGGCGCTGATAACCAAGGGTCGTACTAAGGCTTCAAGCCTAACGCCCTCAGGACTCTTTGCTACTGGCAGTATAGTCCACAACTTCTGGTAAGCGCTCCTGACTTCTCCCCTTGGTCCCTTGGTGCCTGATGCCCTAGTGGTGATTTCACTTTGGAACACGGATTATTTCTTGTGGACACCTATGTAATCCCTGATTTGGACATTATTTATATATATATATATGTAATTTTTAATGCGTGGACTTTGCACTTTAAGGGAAGTATACACATAATTAATTTTGCTATTCTTGCAGAGTGTTACACTGTGCACTTTTAGTGATATTGCACTGAGGATATGAATTTATTTCTGATTTGGACATTCATTTTAATTTGGTGATTTTGCACTTTTAACCACTTGCCGCCTTCCGCACGACTATTTACTGCAGCAGTCTGGCTCTCCTGGGCAAACCGACGTAGGGCTACGTTGCTCGCCCAGGAGCCTCTAGGGGGCGAGCGCGCGCTGCCGGAGGCGCGCTCCCGCCCTCGCTCGTTTCCGCACATCTCTGCGCGAGTGACTGGTGTCTCCGATGTCCGCCGGTCACTCGCGATCTCCCGCTGGAGAGGGAGAAAGGCAGGCGGCTGATGTAAACAAAGCCATCTGTCATTCTCCCTGGTGTAACTGCAGAGATCATACGATCCTGCTATGTAGGATCCTATGTCTCTGTTGTTACATCACAAGCCACGCCCCTTTACAGTTAGAATCACGCCCCTAGGGACACACTTAACCCCTTGATCACTAATAAAGTTAACCCCTTCCCTGCCAATGTCATTTTTACAGTAACAATGCATATATATAGCACTGATTACTGTAGTAATGTCACTGGTACCCCCAAAAGTGTAAAAAATGTTAGTCAGGGGTCCGATCTGTCCACCACAATGTCGCAGTCCTGCAAAAAAAAAAATCGCAGATTGCCGCCATTACTAGTTAAAAAAAAAAAAACAATAAAAATGACATAAATCTTTCCCTTAGTTAGTAAACGCAACAACTTTTGCGCAAACCAATCAAAATACGCTTATTGTGATTTTTTTTACCAAAAATATGTAGCAGAATACAAATTGGCCTAAAATGTTAAAAAATTTTGATTTTTACATTTTTTTGGGGGAATTTCATATAAATAAATGTGAAAAATATTGTTATTTTTTCAAAATTTACAATCTTTGTTTGTTTATAGCGCAAAAAATAAAAATTGCACAGGTGATCAAATACCACCAAAAGAAAGCTCTGTTTGTGGGGAAAAAAAAAAAGTCAATTTTATTTGGGCACAGCATCGCACGACCGTGCAATTGTTTGTTAAAGTCACGCAGTGCCGAATCGTAATAAATGGGATGGTCATTAAGGGGGTAAAACCTTCCGGTCCAGAAGTGGTTTAGGAAATATACACAGAACTTATTTTGCTATTCTTGCACAGTGTTACACTAGGCACTTTTAGTGATATTGCACTGAGGATATGAATTTATTTCTGATTTGGACATTCATTTTAATTTGGTGATTTTGCACTTTTAGGGAAATATACACTGAATCATTTTGCAGAGGTTTGCACTTTTAGGTGATATTACAATATTTATTTCTCAGTGTTTATATTTGGAACTTTATATGTTGGATCAATCTAACCAAATTTCATGATTTTAGCACTGCACTGTTTTACTATACTTTCTGATTTACTTCCAACAATATTGTTGTGTTGTTGTGCCCGCGGCTGTTCTTTACATTCAGTAAGCGCAGTCGTTTCTTTCTATACAGATTGTGTGAGTTTGCCCACTTACAAAGAAATAAAGGTTCTGTAATTTTTATCATAGGTGTAATTTATATGATAGAGACAGAATATCAACCAAAAAAAAAAACGATACAAATGTTATAAATAAAGTTGCAGTTCGGTAAGTAAAATAAGTATTTGACCCCCTAACAAATAACAATAATTCTGGCTCCCATAGACTGACATTTTGTGCTCATGTAGTACACAGATTAGTCCGGTCAATGTAAGAAGGAGCTCCTAACAACAACTCGTTATGTGTATAAAACACACCTGTCTACAGAATCTCTTTCTTTCATTCACACCTCACCACCATGGCCAAGACCAAAGAGCTGTCAGAGGAGGTCAGGGAGAAGATTGGAGACCTACACAAGGCTGACATAGGCTACAAGACCATCAGCAAGAAGCTTGGTGAGAGGGTGACAACAGTTGGAGCGATTATTGGAAGAAATACAAAATAACCATCAGTTGCCTTCAGTCTGGAGCTCCATGCAAGATTTCTCCTCATGGGGTGAGGATAATCATGAGAAAAGTGAGGGATCAGACCAGAACTACACGGGAGGAGCTTATCAACAATCTCAAGGCAATTGGGACCACAGTCATCACACAAATCATTGGTGACACAATGAATTGAAATCCAACAACGCACGCAAGGTCCCCCTCCTCAAGAAGACACATGTACGGGCCTATCTGAAGTTTTCCAATGAACATCTAAATTATTCAGAGAAGGATTGGGAGAAAGTGCTGTGGTCAGATGAGACCAAAATTGAGCTCTTTGTTATTAGCTTGACTCGCCATGTTTGGAGGAAGAAAAATGCTGACTATGACCCTAAGAACATCATCCCTACAGTCACCGTCCCTACAGTCATCATCCCTACAGTCACCATCCCTACAGTCACCGTCCCTACAGTCACCGTCCCTACAGGCATCATCCCTACAGTCACCTTCCCTACAGTCACCGTCCCTACAGTCACCGTCCCTACAGTCACCTTCCCTACAGTCACCGTCCCTAGAGTCACCATCCCTACAGTCACAGTCCCTACAGTCACCTTCCCTACAGTCACCGTCCCTACAGTCACCTTCCCTACAGTCACCGTCCCTACAGTCACCGTCCCTACAGTCACCTTCCCTACAGGCACCGTCCCTACAGTCACCGTCCCTACAGTCACCGTCCCTACAGGCACCATCCCTACAGTCACCGTCCCTACAGTCACCTTCCCTACAGTCACCGTCCCTAGAGTCACCATCCCAACAGTCTCCTTCCCTACAGTCACCTTCCCTACAGTCACCATCCCTACAGTCACCGTCCCTACAGTCACCGTCCCTACAGGCACCATCCCTACAGTCACCGTCCCTACAGTCACCTTCCCTACAGTCACCGTCCCTAGAGTCACCATCCCTACAGTCACCGTCCCTACAGTCACCTTCCCTACAGTCACCGTCCCTACAGTCACCTTCCCTACAGGCACCGTCCCTGCAGTCAACTTCCCTACAGTCACCGTCCCTACAGTCACCGTCCCTACAGTCACCTTCCCTACAGTCACCGTCTCTACAGTCACCTTCCCTACAGTCACCTTCCCTACAGTCACCATCCCTACAGTCACCTTCCCTACAGTCACCATCCCTACAGTCACCGTCCCTACAGTCACCTTCCCTACAGTCACCGTCCCTACAGTCACCATCGCTACAGTCACCGTCCCTACAGTCACCTTCCCTACAGTCACCGTCCCTACAGTCACCGTCCCTACAGTCACCTTCCCTACAGGCACCGTCCCTGCAGTCAACTTCCCTACAGTCACCGTCCCTACAGTCACCGTCCCTACAGTCACCTTCCCTACAGTCACCGTCTCTACAGTCACCTTCCCTACAGTCACCTTCCCTACAGTCACCATCCCTACAGTCACCTTCCCTACAGTCACCATCCCTACAGTCACCTTCCCTACAGTCACCATCACTACAGTCACCGTCCCTACAGTCACCTTCCCTACAGTCACCATCACTACAGTCACCATCACTACAGTCACCGTCCCTACAGTCACCATCACTACAGTCACCATCACTACAGTCACCTTCCCTACAGTCACCATCACTACAGTCACCGTCCCTACAGTCAGGCACGGAGGTGGAAACATGATGCTTTGGGGCTGTTTCTCTGCTAAAGGTACAGACCGACATTGCTGAAATGAGAGGCCAATGGGCGGGGCCATGTATTGTAAAGTCTTGGATGAGAACCTTCTTCCCTCAGCCAGAACACTGAAGATGGGTCATGGATGGGTCTTCCAGCATGACAATGACCCAACACATGCTACCAAGGCAACAAAGAAGAACATTAAGGTCATGGAGTGGCCTAGTCAGTCTCCAGACCTTCATCCTATAGAAAATTTATGGAGGAGCTGAAACTTCGAAAATGCCAAGCGACAGCCAAGAAACCTTAAGGATTTAGAGAAGATCTGTAAAGAAGAGTGGACCAAAATCCCTCCTGAGATGTGTGCAAACCTGGTCACCAACTACAAGAAACGTCTGACCTCTGTGCTTCCCTACAAGGGTTTCTCCACCAACTATTAAGTCATGTTTTGCTTGGGGATTAAATACTTATTTTACTCCCTGAACTGCAACTCCATTTATAACATTTGTAGCATGTGTTTTTTCTGGATTTTTGGTTAATATTCCATCTCTATCATTTAAAATACACCTATGATAAAAATTAAAATCTGCAGGGGATCAACTAATTATTTTTCCCACTGTATAGGTTCCAAAAGGTGAACTTATGTTTCAGAGGCATAACTAGAACCTTTAGGGCCCCGGTTCAAGAAACCATGAAGGGCCCCCCGGACCCCTGGCCAGGGCCCTTCCCTTCAAGCCTGGGGCTCTTCCCACTAATCCTGGGGCCTTTTACCCTAGTTGCAGGACCCTTTCACAAGTTCTGTAGTAGGCTCCATTTCTGCCATCTGGGGGCTTCCACATGGTGGTGGAATGCCAGGGCCCGGTCGCAAGTGTGACCTTTGCGATCCTGGAAGTTCACCCACTGGTGTCAGTAGTTTTTATTTTTTGGTATTTTAATTGTATTATTTTTTATCATTTTATTTTATTTTTTTTACAATATCACTGACTATGACTCTGTCCATTCAGAAAAGGAAGGAGCTGGTAAATTATATATTTACCGACCCCTTCCTGGTTCTCTATTGTGACACATCCCCTGCAGCAGCCGGCAGGAGAGGGAAGGGAGCACAGTAGGGGGGAGGGGACCAGAGGAGCAGAACACAAGTGAACTGGATAGGAGGAGTGGTGGGGGCAGCATACAGAGGAACCAATCTCCTCCATTTTCCTACTACAGCTACAGGAGGAAAAAGGAGGACAGTGATTTCTCTACATGCTGTCCCCGCCCCTCCTCCTATCCAGGTGTACAGGAGAGCTGCACAGCCCCCCTGGAGCATGGGGCCCGGTTGCAATTGCAACCCCTGCATCCCCTGTAGTTACGCCCCAGTTAGTAGTACACCAAATCTTAGAAAGTCGGACACTTGACTGGAAACCTCGGGATAGCAACCCAGCCTCCACAGGTTCACAGCCTAGACTTGGCCCAAGCCCTGAAGAAGGGGCAATCCATATCCCCAATACGTGTTGGCTGTATACTTTTATCATAACTAATAAAGACTTTAAACAAACCATTGGTGGTCATACAACTATCTGTACCGAGTGTTCCTTCCCACAAACACTCAATGGATGGAAAGTCACATTTTGCCAATGAAAAATTATCCGTATTTACAAAGATTTACCTGTCCGCTGTTGGCAAAGTCATCTACGGTGAGTGAGGGATCCAATCGCAGTGCAATGCCAAAGTCGCACAGCACACACGAGGCGTCACTTTTAACAAGGATGTTGGTGCTTTTAATATCCCGGTGAGCGATGGCAATCTTTGCTGTCCCGCACGGCGTGTAGTCGCTGTGCAGGTGGGCCACGCCATTGACGATGGAGCCCGCCATCTTTAACAAGGCAGACCAGCTCAGGAAGTGATTGGACAGGTAATCCTTCAGGTTGCCCTGGGCATGGTAAGCCGTGATGATCCAATACTCTTTCTGTAGGCTGCCGACCCGCTCCTCAGAGGTGATGAACTGCAGGACGTTCTCATGTTTTAGGTTGGCGTCGGTGAAAATGCGGCTCTCGTACTTCCAGGATGAAAATTCCTGGAAGGGGAAGATCTTCACCGCTACGATCTCATGGTGGCCGGATTCCGTGTGCTTCAGTTTGGCTCTCCAAACTTCGGCGAACCGGCCTTTGCCGACACGTTGATCGAGTTCAATCGGCAGCAGCTCGGTGTTGTGGTTGATGCTGTTGGCACAGGCCATACTTATTTCCCCCTGAGAGCCAGCGGTCAGCGACGAGGACAGTCTGTAGCTGTACTTGGCCTGATTGCTTTGTAGCGGCACGCTGGTCCCAGCCTTGTTCCCCCAGGACTTGCTCCTCTTCCTCAGTCGCTGGGTTCGATATAGGTAGAAGAGGGCAGTGATCATGACTGTCAGCAGCAGAGGGGGGAGCAGGCTGATGGTGGCCACAGAAAGAGCCTCCTGGCTGTGCAGCATGGTGAATCCTGCGGAGAACAGAACAAGCTGCCAATTCACAGGAGATCCAAACTCAAAAATCATTTACATTGTTGCAAAAATAGTATGAGATTATAAGCGGAACAGAAAAATTTGATTAGTTTCGGATTTGTTTAAGTTAATCATTTATTTTCATCATATTCGTTATGTTAGAATGATTCGTTTTCGGAATTCATTTTGTATATTTGTTATTTTCTAATTGAATTTGAAATTTAATTTGAAAATGTATTTGAATTGAATTTCAAGATGGAAACATATTGCAATAATTACAGTAAGGTATAAAAATGAAATAAGATGACGATTCCTACTAAGGCTGCTTTATAGAATAGAATGGAATAGACTAGAAAATAAAAGCATAGAATAGAACAAAACAGAATAGAAGAGAAACTGTTCTATTTTATTCAGGCTCGGTTCACATATATGCGATGCGGGAAGGCTGCGAATTCGCAGCCTGTTCCCGCATCGCACACGCACCCCCGGCAGTTCACACTGCCATATGCGATATGCTGGGGGTGTCAATGTAATCTTAATGACACCCCCAGTTTGATCGCATATCGCAGTGCGATCGTGCAGCTCGCACAGGATCGGATCGCACAAGTGTGAACCGCTGTGCGATCCGATCCTGATGCGGCTAGAAAAAAGGGTCCTGTGCGTGTTTGGTGCAGCTGCGGTGCGAATTTAGCCATACAAACTGTATGGCTAAACTCGCACCGCACAGCCGATCGCATGTAATGTCGGAGCAGTGCGCTCCGATATTACATGCGAACCCGGCACACGCACAAGTGTGAACCGGGGCTCAATTCTATACTGTTTTACTGTATTCTTTTCTTTTCTATTCTATTCAAGTCTGTTTTGTTTATTTATTTATTTCAGGTACTTATATAGCGCTGTTAATTTACACAGCACTTTACATTCTATTCGATTCTTTTTTTTCTTCTATTCTATTCTGTGTTATTCTATTCAGCAGCCTAAGTAGGAATTATCATCCTTTTTCACTTTTATACCTTACCGCAGGGCTTTTTTTCAGCGGTAACGCGGGGGGAACGCAGTTCTGGCACCTGAATGTATGTAATGGCAAGGGGTGTGCTGGAGGGTCTACTGATGCTGGCTGCTGGGGGATACATTTTTTGCAAGGCGGTCTATTGTTGATAGGGAGGTCTATTGTTGCTAGGGAGGTCTATTGTTGCTGGTGGGGGATCTATTGTTGAGGGATGGGCCTATTGTACCTGACTGCTGGAGAGTTTGTTGATGCTGGCTTCTGGGAGACGGTTTTTGCTGCCAGGGGTCTATTGTTGCTGGGGTGATATTTTATTGTAGGGGTCTATTGTTGCTGAGGGGGAGGGGGATGGTATATTGCTGCTGGCTGTTTTCTGCTTTTATTTTTATCATTAACAAAATTCTGTACAAATTACTTTGCATGGAAAAATTATACTTGGCTCTGTATTCCCTAAATGAGGCAGTGCAGGAAGGTGGGTAGGGGGTGGAACAAGGGATGGTGCAGGGAGGTGGGTTGGGAATGGAACCAAGGGATGGTGCAGGGAGGTGGGTAGGGGGTGGAACCAAGGGATGGTGCAGGGAGGTGGGTAGGGGGTGGAACCAAGGGATGGTGCAGGGACGTGGGTAGGGGGTGGAACAAGGGATGGTGCAGGGAGGTGGGTAGGAAGTGGAACAAGGGATGGTGCAGGGAGGTGGGTAGGAAGTGGAGCCAAGGGATGGTGCAGGGAGGTGGGTAGGGGGTGGAACAAGGGATGGTGCAGGGACGTGGGTAGGGGGTGGAACAAGGGATGGTGCAGGGACGTGGGTAGGGGGTGGAACAAGGGATGGTGCAGAGAGGTGGGTAGGAAGTGGAACAAGGGATGGTGCAGGGAGGTGGGTAGGGTGTGGAGCCAAGGGATGGTGCAGGGAGGTGGGTAGGGGGTGGAACAAGGGATGGTGCAGGGAGGTGGGTAGGGGGTGGAACAAGGGATGGTGCAGGGAGGTGGGTAGGAGGTGGAACAAGGGATGGTGCAGGGAGGTGGGTAGGAGGTGGAACAAGGGATGGTGCAGGGAGGTGGGTAGGAGGTGGAACCAAGGGATGGTGCAGGGAGGTGGGTAGGAGGTGGAACAAGGGATGGTGCAGGGAGGTGGGTAGGGGGTGGAACCAAGGGATGGTGCACGGAGGTGGGTAGGGGGTGGAACCAAGGGATGGTGCAGGGACGTGGGTAGGGGGTGGAACAAGGGATGGTGCAGGGAGGTGGGTAGGAGGTGGAACAAGGGATGGTGCAGGGAGGTGGGTAGGAGGTGGAGCAAGGGATGGTGCAGGGAGGTGGGTAGGGGGTGGAACCAAGGGAGGTGGGTAGGGGGTGGAACAAGGGATGGTGCAGGGAGGTGGGTAGGGGGTGGAACAAGGGATGGTGCAGGGAGGTGGGTAGGAGGTGGAACAAGGGATGGTGCAGGGAGGTGGGTAGGGGATGGAACCAAGGGATGGTGCAGGAGGTGGGTAGGAGGTGGAACAAGGGATGGTGCAGGGAGATGGGTAGGGGGTGGAACCAAGGAATGGTTCAGGGAGGTGGGTAGGGGGTGGAACTAAGCGACAGAGCAGGGAGGATGGGTAGGGGGTTGAACCAAGTGATGGTGCAGGGAGGTGGGTAGGGGGTGGACCAAGGGATGGTGTAGGGAGGTGGGGAGGGGGTGGAACCAAGGGATGGTGCAGGGAGGTGGGGAGGGGGTGGAACCAAGGGGTGGCGCAGGGAGGTGGGTAGGGAATGGAACCAAGGGATGGTGCAGGGAGGTAAGTAGGGGGTGGAACCAAGGGATGGTGCAGGGAGGTGGGTAGGGGTGGAACTAAGCAATAGGGCAGGGAGGATGGGTAGGGGGTTGAACCAAGGGATGGTGCAGGGAGGTGGGTAGGGGATGAAACCAAGGGATGGTGCAGGGAGGTCGGTAGGAGGTGGAACCAAGGGATGGTGCAGGGAGGTGGGGAGGAGGTGGAACAAGGGATG
This sequence comes from Pelophylax lessonae, assembly GCF_965119305.1. Classification (NCBI taxonomy): domain Eukaryota; kingdom Metazoa; phylum Chordata; class Amphibia; order Anura; family Ranidae; genus Pelophylax; species Pelophylax lessonae. The sequence continues at coordinate 329,259,108 of NC_138773.1, forward strand.
GTGCAGGGAGGTGGGTAGGGGATGGAACCAAGGGATGGTGCAGGAGGTGGGTAGGAGGTGGAACAAGGGATGGTGCAGGGAGATGGGTAGGGGGTGGAACCAAGGAATGGTTCAGGGAGGTGGTTAGGGGGTGGAACTAAGCGACAGAGCAGGGAGGATGGGTAGGGGGTTGAACCAAGTGATGGTGCAGGGAGGTGGGTAGGGGGTGGACCAAGGGATGGTGTAGGGAGGTGGGGAGGGGGTGGAACCAAGGGATGGTGCAGGGAGGTGGGGAGGGGGTGGAACCAAGGGGTGGCGCAGGGAGGTGGGTAGGGAATGGAACCAAGGGATGGTGCAGGGAGGTAAGTAGGGGGTGGAACCAAGGGATGGTGCAGGGAGGTGGGTAGGGGTGGAACTAAGAAATAGGGCAGGGAGGATGGGTAGGGGGTTGAACCAAGGGATGGTGCAGGGAGGTGGGTAGGGGATGAAACCAAGGGATGGTGCAGGGAGGTCGGTAGGAGGTGGAACCAAGGGATGGTGCAGGGAGGTGGGGAGGGGGTGGAACCAAGGGATGGTGCAGGGAGGTGGGTAGGAGGTGGAACAAGGGATGGTGCAGGGAGGTGGGTAGGAGGTGGAACAAGGGATGGTGCAGGGAGGTGGGTAGGGGATGGAACCAAGGGATGGTGCAGGGAGGTGGGTAGGAGGTGGAACAAGGGATGGTGCAGGGAGGTGGGTAGGGGGTGGAACTAAGCGACAGAGCAGGGAGGATGGGTAGGGAGTTGAACCAAGTGATGGTGCAGGGAGGTGGGTAGGGGGTGGACCAAGGGATGGTGCAGGGAGGTGGGAAGGGGGTGGAACCAAGGGATGGTGCAGGGAGGTGGGGAGGGGGTGGAACCAAGGGATGGTGCAGGGAGGTGGGTAGGGAATGGAACCAAGGGATGGTGCAGGGAGGTAAGTAGGGGGTGGAACCAAGGGATGGTGCAGGGAGGTGGGTAGGGGTGGAACTAAGCTAAGTGATAGGGCAGGGAGGATGGGTAGGGGGTGGAACCAAAGGATGGTCAAGGGAGTTGGGTAGGGGGTGGAACCAAGGGATGGTGCAGGGAGGTGGGTAGGGGATGAAACCAAGGGATGGTGCAGGGAGGTGGGTAGGGGGTGGAACCAAGGAATGGTGCAGGGAGGTGGGTAGGGGGTGGAACAAGGGATGGTGCAGGGAGGTGGGTAGGGGGTGGAACAAGGGATGGTGCAGGGAGGTGGGTAGGGGGTGGAACCAAGGGATGGTGCAGGGAGGTGGGTAGGGGTGGAACCAAGGGATGGTGCAGGGAGGTGGGTAGGGGCAAAGACACCAAGTGACCCAGAAGGGGGGAGTTCCTGCACCTATTCTCTGAGAAGAAAAAGCCCTGCCTTACTGTATTTATTACAATGTGTTTCTATTTTGAATTTGAATTAATTTTCAAATTCGGATAATTTGATTTGTTAGAGTTTATTTTGGATTCGTTGAAATGTGTTACTATTGTGATTCGGATATTCGGATACATCTGCATCTCCGAATAATGAAAATTTATTCCGAATTTCAAATCATGACAAAACGAATCGCACATGTCTAGTATGAAAGCCTAACACTAGATAGAAGATTTCATTATGGAACCTCGATCAGATTTTTTATCAGTGACTTTGTTTCCATTGGGGAGATTTTTCCTGACTTCCTGTCACAACAGGAAGTGATGGGAAACCTCCTCACGGGGGACACAGAGATAAGCAAAAACTAATTTTTCATAGAGTGGGGGAAGGGTGACAATGTTTGTACAGCCACCTTCCTGTCCCAGTGTTGGCACAGAGAGGTATTTGAGGTTTTTATATACACTATAATTCAAGAAGTATTGGGATGCCTGCCTTTACACACAATGAACTTTAATGGCATCCCAGTCTTAGTCTGTAGGGTTCAATATTGAGTTGGCTCCGCCCTTTACAGCTATAACAGCTTCAACTCTTCTGGAAAGGCCATCCACAAGGTTTAGGAGTGTCTATGGGAATGTTTGACCATTTTGATAGAAGCACATTTGAAAGGTCAGGCACTGATGTTGGGCGAGAAGGCTCTGCTCTAATTAGTCCCAAAGGTGTTCTATCGGGTTGAGGTCAGGACTCTGTGCAGGCCAGTCAAGTTCCTCCACCCCAAACTCGCTCATCCATGTCTTTATGGACCTTGCTTTGTGCACTGGTGTGCAGTCATGTTGGAACAGGAAGGGGCCATCCCCAAACTCCTCCCACGAACTTGGGAGCACGAAAGTGTCCAAAATATCTTGGTATGCTGACACCTTAAGAGTTCCCTTCACTGGAACTAAGGGGCCAAGCCCAACCCCTGAAAAACAACCCCACACCATAATCCCCCCTCCACCCAATGATTTGGACCAGTGCACAAAGCAAGGTCCATAAAGAGATGGATGAGCGAGTTTGGGGTGGAGGAACTTTGATTGGCCTGCACAGAGTCCTGACCTCAACCCGATAGAACACCTTTGGGATGAATTAGAGCAGAGACTGCGAGCCAGGCTCTTCTGGAAGAATGGTGAAACATTCCCATAGACACTCCTAAACCTTGTGGACGGCCTTCCCAGAAGAGTTGAAGCTGTTATAGCTGCAAAGGGTGGGCCAACTCAATATTGAACCCTACGAACTAAGACTGGGATATCATTAAAGCTCATGTGTGTGTAAAGGCCGGCGTCCCAATACTTTTGGTGATATAGTGTATTTCTGAAGTTTTCATTTCGGATGGAGCTTGGCCACAAATGCAGTTTGTTCTTCTGCAGATCTTATAAGAATGAGGCGGGAAGGTTCCCATCTCCTTCTCTCTGAATCCATTATTTAGAAATACTCGGCGCTCGCTCATTTCATGTCCGCTATTCCTGGAAATGCCGGTTGTTGGAGCGCAGATCTCCAGCTTGGCCTTCCCAGAGTGTCTGCCAAAATAAATAGGAGGGAGAGTAGGAGGGCTGCAAGGATGGGAGGCTCATTGATGGGGGGGGGGGGGGGGGGGACAGGAGGCTCAGTAAAGGAGGGGGGGGCTGGCGGGAAAGGCCGGAGGTTTAGAGAGCAAGGGGGTCAGTGAGGACAAGAGGCTCAGTAATAAGGGGGCAGGGAGTGATCTGAGTAGGGAGAATGGGAGAATGGGGGACTCACAGCAAGAGGAAAGTGAGGACCGGAGGCTAAGTGATTGTGGGGCAGGGAGGATGGAGGTGATTGGGGTGCAGGGAGGGGGCAGGGAGAAAACAATAAAAATTCAGGAGACTCATAAATCAGGGTATCGGTTGATAGGTGACTCTGTGATAAAGGAGGCAGTGAGAACGGGGGGGCTCAGTGATCAGTGAGGACAGAAGGCACAAAGAGCAGGGTATTAATAGATGGGAGGCTCTGTATTTAGAAGGGTAAGGAGAACAGGGGGCTCACTTAGAGCGTGGGGGGGGGGGGGTCAATGAGCATAGGGGGCTTATAAGGGAGAGTATCAATTCATGGGAGGCTTAGTGATCAAGGGGGCAGTAAGGATAAGGGGGTGGGAGTCAGAGCAGGTAGATGGGGTCAAAGCAAAGCAAGGGGTTAAGTGGGGGGGGGTGGGGGCTAAGAGCAGGGAGGATGGGGGGGGGGTCAGAGCAGGAGAATAGGGGGGTCAGAGCAGGAAAGATGGTGGGGGGGTGGTCAAAGCAGGAGAATAGGAGGGTCAGAGCAGGGAGATAGTGCAGGAGATGCAGGGCTGCGGGCATGGTACAGGAGATGCAGGGGCTGCGGGCATGGTACAGGAGATGCAGGGCTGCGGACATGGTACAGGAGATGTCAGAGAATGCGGACATGGTACAGGAGATGCAGGGCTGTGGACATGGTACAGGAGATGCAGGGGCTGCGGGCATGGTACAGGAGATGTCAGAGAATGCGGACATGGTACAGGAGATGCAGGGGCTGCGGGCATGGTACAGGAGATGTCAGAGAATGCGGACATGGTGCAGGAGATGCAGGGCTGTGGACATGGTACAGGAGATGTCAGAGAATGCGGACATGGTACAGGATAATCTCTAGTACCATGCCGCAGCATTGCATCTCCTGAGGAGTCTCACTTACCTTTTGGTGAGACGCCTTACATTTAAAAATGGGCAACATGTCACCGTGCATGCGCCATCTGCCCGGGAATAGCTGAACATGTACGGGTTTTCCAGAGCGGCGGCGGCGCATGCACAGTACGCATGTCGGGCCGGCTGATGCCATTTTTTTTACAGGTCCTTAGCAGCCCCAGGGCAGGGGAAACTTGCCGGCCTACCCAAATTTCCCGTTTTTTCCGGTAGGCCAGTCCGGCTCTGGTCAGAGCAGGAGGATGGGGGGGGGGGTTCAGAACAGGAGGATAGGGGGGTCAGAGCAGGAGGATGGGGGGGGGTCAAAGCAGGTGGACAGGGAGCGAGGGGGGGCTCATAAAACAGGGTTTCAGAGGGTCAGAGAGCAGGTGGACAGCAAGGACAGGGAGGCTCAGCTGCTGAGTTATTGCATTTTGATGGACTTCCCTTTTATCTCTTAGGAATGTAGCAGGAGGAGTGAGACTTCCTCTCTTCTCTTTGCAAAGGCAGATAAGACGAGTTGTGAGCTCCTATTTAGATTCTACAGTAAGCCGGTCAGTGAGTGAAGAGAATCCATCCACAGCTAGAAATGTAAGGACATTAAAGAAAACCTGTGTGTATAGAAATATATAGGGGGGAAGGGGGAGGGGGTTCTACATGTGCAGGTTCTGAGTCTGACATCCTGATCCTTATTGCACAACCAATCGGGTCACTCTCCCTGGAACAGGCATATAGGATGGGAATTTAACATTGTCAGACATCACTGGCTGCATGCTTGTTCCAGGTCAGTGACTCACTAGACGGCTGCCATATTCCTATCCTCATAAATTCCATCTAGCCATCATTTATGGAATCCTTTCTGGCACAGGATAAACACTGCGAGAAGGATGATGAAGAGGAGGAGGATGAGGATGATAAGGAGGAAGAGAAGGAGGTTAATGAAGAGGATTAGGAGGATGGTGAGGAGGAGAAGGAGGATAATGAGGAGAGGGAGAATGAGGAGGATTAGGAGGAAGATGATGAGGAGAAGGAGGAAGATGATGAGGAGGATGATGAAGAGGAGAAGAAGGATGATTAGGAGGATGATGAGCAGGAGGAGGATGATGATGAGGGGAATGATGATGAAGATGATGAGGAGAAGGAGGAAGATGATGATGAGGAGGAGAGGAAGGAGGAAAATGGGGATGATGAGGAGAAGGATGATGATGAGGAGGATGGTGAGGAGGAGGATGATGATGAGGAGGAAGATGATGAGCAGGAGGAGGATGATGAGGGGGATGATGATGAAGATTATGAGGAGAAGGAGGAAGAGGATGATGAGGAGGAGAGGAACGAGGAGGAGAGGGAGCAGGAGGAGGGGGATGATGAGGAGAAGGAGGATGATGAGGAGAAGGAGGATGGTGAGGAGGAGGATGATGAGGAGGAAGATGATGAGCAGGAGGAGGAGGATGATGAGGGGGAGGATGATGTAGATTATGAGGAGAAGGAGGAAGAGGATGATGATGAGGAGGAGGGGGATGATGAGAAGGATTAGGAGGATGGTGAGGAAGTGTATGATAAAGAGGATGATGAGGTGGAGGATGATGAGGAGGAGGAGGATAATGAGGAAGAGGAGGAGAAAGACGACCATGGGTCTTATTTATGACGATGTGCCGTCACTTTGGCAGCAATTCAGATTTCTGTACAGAGTGGAATATAAGTCCTGATTGGTGGATAATTGGTGGATTATTTGGATAATGCACTGTACTCTGACTTTGGGGTGTAACTTTCATCAGAGGCTGGACCCAGAGCAGCTCCGCCCCCGCAGAACCCTTACCTTCCGATGAGTTGTAGAAGATGAGTTTGTCGTTGCATTCCTGCTCGCCCACACAGCCGCAGATGTACAGACGGCCGGTCTCGGAGGGCATGGCCTGCATCACACATCTGACCGAGTTATAACTGGGTACCAGGACGTTCTCCAATAGCAGGAGAGGGTGATGGCACAGGGAGGTGACCCGCACGCTGTCATTCTCCTGCTTCCTGCAAATAGGAGACGGGTATAAAGAGTACCGGTCACATGACAACACAATATCTGAATTGATAGACGAGTGTCAGTGTTCTTTAAGAAGCACTATTCTGCAATTTGGTGCTTTGTGGAACACGCTCAATACAGCAACGCACTTCAGCGCATGTTTAGTCATTTTGAATGGCACCCGGATGTACTAAGGCAATCACATGACAATGTACCGTAAGTACTGTGTAATGTGGCGTGCTGCATTGCCAAATATGGTGCATGCTCATTTGAATATGCTGTTAACCCAGCATGTTAACATGAAAAAACAGGTATTAATGCAAATGCTCCTGTCTGGGCCATCTGGTGCCAAATGCCAAGCCAAAGCTTATCATGTACCCTGCACCCTTAAGGCAGACAAGGTGTTACCCGCCTTGGGCCTCCCAGCTAATGCATTTCACCCACAAGACTGGACTTAATTATAGAGGTAAAAGATTCAGCTACGTCTTGTGGGCGAAATGCGTTAGTAGGAGGTCTCAGGCGGGAAATCCCTGTCTGCTTGCCCACAGCAATTATTTTGCCAGCATTATAGTATATGGAATGCTGCCAGCTATGCTCTTTACCCCTCTACATGTTGGTTATAGCAGAACAATGGGCGCCTTGATAACACGGAACATTTTTTTCAGTTATCCGGCCCCCTATGTTGCCCTTACCAGACGGTGGCACAGATCTCCTCGGCACTATCGCAGTAGGAGCTCAGGCTGCAGTTGGTGAAGCAGATGGCGCCATCACAGATGGGCTGGGAGTTGTCGCACCATTTGCAGACGTTGGTCATGGCGTTTCGGTAGGCGGCGACAGCGGCCATTGCCACTAATGGAGACAGAGAGAAAACCAACAAATGGTTGAACAAGACTTGTCAATGAGAGATCTGCGGGGTGATGGAGAAGGACATTGGTGGGAATGGTGAAAAGTTTTCTATAAATACAGCCCCTTCCCTCCATTGTGGGGCGGGAGCCCACAAAACATTAATTTCTAATGGACTTCCAATACACAATTCACCCAAAATTGAAGAACCTTTATTGCCAATAACGTCACCACAATGCAGTGGCGGCTGGTGCTCCATGGGCCAGGGGGGGCGGCATACGGACCACACCATACCCCCAAGCCCCCCCCCCCCCGGACCACACCAGCCCACACACCATACCCCCCCCCCCATGGTCGCCGACTCACTCACCCTCTCACCCTGGACATGTGGGGGGCAGTCGGCAGTCAGCATCAGCGGCAGCTTCCCCATCGGTCTCCTGCGTCCCCTCCCTCCTCCTCCCTTGCCAATGGCATGGCTTCTCCTTTCGGCCAATCAGGAAACGGGTCTCAGGACCCACTTCCTGATCGGCCAGGAGAAGAATCCGTGTGATAATAGCGAATATTCATTCGCTATTGTCACACAACTGGGTGGGCTACTGCGCCCCGAGCCCATCCTTTTTTGAAGCCTATTAGAGCCTCTGGGTCTAGTCACGTGCTTCAATAAAAAACAAAAACATTGGAATCCATGCGTCCGGCGCCCTGCATGTAGATTAGGGGGCCGGACGTATCGATAGGGGGGGGTGGTGCCCCTACACCCCCAATGGGTGGGCCGCCCCTGCAACAATATAAATACAATGTTCCTAACTGTGCGCCAGGGTTCATTTGGCAAGGAACGTTGAAAATGCACTGGCAGTTGTGCTTTTCCCGGAGTTACCCAACATTGCGTTGATACACAGTCAGTACCTTTAGTGGGGCCGGACTGTAGCCAGTGGGAGACGAAAATGCCCCTGCGTCAGTGAGAGTAAACAATTACATAGGCTTGGGGGTCAGTTGGAGTAAAAAAATGACATCATAGGTGTCAGTGGAAGAATTAGTTCCCTATATCGGGAAGAATAATGCCCCATTGTTGGGATCAGTGGAGGAATAGCGGTACGTCTTTGGTGCCAGTGGAAGGAATAGTGCCCCAAAGGGCCAGATAAAGGAAAACAAAGAGGCACATCTGGCCCGGGGGGCGCAATTTAGAGACCCTTGTTTTACACTATGAAATAATACCAGCACTACACATTATGGACTCCTGGGTCTTTTATTAGACTTTGTACAAACGGAATCTCCAACACTCCTTTTCAAGGCAAAGACCATGAGTGCTCAACCTGTGGCCCTCCAGCTGTTGCAGAACTTCAACCCCCATAAGGGATTGCAAGGCTGACAGTTACAAGCATGACTTCCAAAAGAAAGAAGCATGATGGGACTTGTAGTTCTGCAACAGCTTAAGGGCTGCAGGTTGAGCACCCATTGGGTAGACCATTGTTGTTGAGAGCAGCCTCACCTGAGCCACTGTGCCTTATAAGAATCTGATTGTCCTGGTTAGGAGTTGAATCCAACCCCCCCCCCCCCATGTTCCTTCCATGGCTGATCACTTTGCCGTATATTATGAGATATAAGATCAGTTTTTCAACACCTCACAGGGTTCAGAAATGTGGGTTCTGCAACACTGAAACTGTTCTTGGAATAGACTCCCCCCAGATCGGCCTTTCTCACCCTTCTTACCCCTGGGGAACCCTTGAAGTTATATTTAGGCTCCTGGGAAACCCCTTCTAGAAAAGATTCTATGTACAGCTCATGGTACATTAGCCTGATCAACAAGATAAAGAAAGTTTTAAATAAAAGAATAAGAAATGTGAGGTACCCAGCGTGTTCGACACCCAGGGCAGATAATTTTGTTACCCACCCCCACAAAATGATTATTAGTTATATTCTTGTAAAAAATTATAACTGCAGAAAAGAAAGGCGGACAGTAAAAATTGTGATGTCCTCTAATATTCTTGGTGTAAAAATGACTCCTTAGACTGGTGGCCAATGTAGAAGTGACTCCTTCCATTGGTGGTTGGTGTAGATGGGAAATCAATCTATTATCGCTGATTGCTCAAGCCCCAGACCCTCAGAAGGAACCCCTAGCACAATGAGAAGCCCCTAGTAACTGTAGGAGTGAACTCTAGCACCTTTAGGAGGAGCCCCTAGTGACTTCAGCAGGAAACCTTAGTTAATTCAGGAGGAACCTCTAGCACCCTCAGAAAACAACCCCTAGGAATCTCAGACTGAACCTCTAGCATCCTCGGGGGGAACCCATAGTAACCATGAGAGGAACCCCTAGAAACCTCAGAAGGAACCTCTATCACCTCCAGAAGGAACCCTGGTAACCTCAGAAGGAACCCTTAGCGTCCTTAAAAGAAACCCGTTAACCTCAGGAGGAACCCCTAAAAAATTCAGGAGGAACCTGTAGCACCCTCAGGATAACATGCTAGTAACCTCAGGAGGTACATCTGGTAACCTCAGGAGGAATCTCTAGTGCCCTCTGGAGGAACTCCTAGAAACTTCTAAGGAACCCTTATTGTTCTAAGAAGAAACCCCTAGTAACCTCTGGAGGAACCCCTAATAACTTCAGGAGGAACCTGCAGCATCCTTAAGATGAACCGCTAGTAACCTCAAGACAAGAGGAACATCTGGTAACTTCAGAAGGAATCTCTAGCACCCTCAGGAGGAACTCCTAGAAACCTCAGAAGGAACCCTTTGCATTCTCAGAAGTAACCCCCAGTAACCTCAGGAGGAACCTGTAATAACTTCAGGAGGAACCTGCAGCACCCTCAGGATGAACCGCCAGTAACCTCTGGAAGAACATCTAATAACTTCAGGAGGAACATCTAGTAACCTCAAGAGGAACATCTGGTAACTTCAGAAGGAATCTCTAGCACCCTCAGGAAGAACTCCTAGAAACCTCAGAAGAAACCCTTAGCATTCTCAGAGGGAACCCCCAGTAACCTCAGGAGGAACCCCTAATAACTTCAGGAGGAACCTGCAGCACCCTCAGGATGAACCGCTCGTAACCTCTGGAAGAACATCTAATAACTTCAGGAGGAACATCTAGTAACTTCAGGAAGAACATCTAATAACTTCAGGAGGAACATCTAGTAACTTCAGGAAGAACATCTAATAACTTCAGGAGGAACATCTAGTAACCTCAGGAGGAACATCTAGTAACCTCAGGAGGAACATCTAGTAACTTCAGGAGGAACATCTAGTAACCTCAGGAAGAGCCCCGGAGGAGAAACACTGCTCTAGATCAATCCTGAGCTGTTGAGGTTGATCTGCCAGCAATGTTCGTCCTCTGATAATCTCACTCCTGGCGTGGATCTCCTCTCTGTGGCTCAGTTATGAAGAGTTGTTTTCGTCTTATAATTAGTTTTTAGTTTCTTCCAAACGTTTCTCGGCTCTGGCATGCTGTTTGTTTGAAGTCTCGTTCTGGTAACATCTGGGCTGTAGCTGTCAGGCCTGTGTGGTCATAGGGAACCGTAGAGGCATTAATCTGGAAAAGTGTTCAGCTGGGTTTAATCAGAATATTGATGAGGATGCGGCTTCACTACAAATGCCATCTATTAACCCTCCGTAGGGCTGCGAGGAGCTCTGCATTCAGGGAACGGTCCAGAGGTGTCATTGGTTGCTGCCTCTCACCGCACCTCTTAATGGAAAGTTTGGAGTTTGTGGGATCCCTTCATTGGCTGATTGATGATTTTAAAGATGTGGAATTTCGGGATGCCTTTAGATCCTTCTTCAGGATTGGTACAATCCAAGACATCCTGGAATCTTACATCTTTAATGACCTGATGAGTATCTAAACCTCAAAGATAAAAGTGAATATATTGCCGCACATGCACCCTGGACCCCAATATTTGTATTTTTTTAGCTTTATTTAACCACTTGCCGACCGCCGCTCGACTATATACGGCGGCGGTCAGCCCCTCACAGGCAGAGTGACGTACCGGTACGTCACTAGCCTGGGAGGGTCTAGGGAGCGAGCGCGCGCCGCCGGCGGCGCGCTCCCGCGTGGTCACGCACCCTCCGCGCGTGTGACCAGCGGACCCGATGTCCGCCGGTCACTCTGCGATCGTCGGGGGAGAGGGAGAAAGGCAGGCAGCTTGTGTAAACAAGCTGCCTATCAGTTCTCCCTGTGTAGAGACACTGATCATACGGTTCTACTATGTAGAACCGTAGATCAGTGTAACTATACCTCAAGCCACAGCCAATCACAGTTAGAATCACGCCCCTAGGGACACAGACAGCCCCTCCCTCTCAAATAAAGTTAACCCCTTCACTTCCAGTGTAATTTTACAGTAACAGTGCATATATATAGCACTGATTACTGTAGAAATGTCACTGGTAACCCCAAAAGTGTCAAAAATATCAGTCAAGGGTCCGATCTGTCCACCGCAATGTCGCAGTACCGCAAAAAAATCGCAGATCGCCGCCATTACGCGTTAAAAAAAAAAACAACAAAAATGACAAAAATCTTTCCCTTTGTTAGTAAACGTGATAACTTTTGCGCAAACCAATCAAAATACGCTTTTTGCGATTTTTTTTACCAAACATATGTAGCATAAAACAAATTGGCCGAAAATGTTAAAAAATTTAGATTTTTACTTTTTTTTGGGGGGGAATTTCATATAAAAAAATGTGAAAAATATTGTTATTTTTGCAAAATTGTCGCTCTTTTTTTGTTTATAGCGCGTGATCAAAAAAATCGCACAGGTGATCAAATACCACCAAAAGAAAGCTCTGTCTGTGGGAAAAAAAGGACGTCAAATTAGTTTAGGTACAGCGTCGCACAACCACGCAATTGTCCGTTAAAGTCACGCAGTGCCGAATCGCAAAATACCCCCTGGTCAGGAAGGGGGTAAAATCTTCCGGGGCTTAAGTGGTTAAAAAATAATCTTATTTAGGTTTTATCCCTGGAGCTTCTGTTTTCAGGGTGACAACGCTTACCTATGCCTTACAATGCAGCGATGGTGTGGTCACCCAGCAGTGTGCACTCCTGATGTGTGGCTTCAAGCTAGCATGTAGATACATAGGAAGATTACTGATAGGAGGGATGCATTGGACTACAGTACTGAAAGTGACACATATATGGGGGGTCTTGCCACCCACCACCCCTGCCAGTGCGGCTAAAGGTAGGTAGCAAGTAGTCATGTAGCTAGGAATAATCTCTAAAGCTGGATTCACACTGTTGCAGTGCGTTTAACAGACGTGCGTTATGTCGTGTGCTAGCATGCATTGCGTTTGGGCCCATTCATAAAAGCTGCATGTACAGTTTTTGGAAGGCATGGCAGTGCGTTACCATGAGCTGTGGTGTGCTGCAATGGACATCTGTTGCCAAGGTGTCCTGGAGTGCCATGAAGAATGAACAGCACCGCAGCACACCGAGATGCATGTGTTTGTCCCTTATGGTAACACACATGTTCCCACACGCATGTTCCCACACGCATGTTCCCACACACATGTTCCCACACGCATGTTCCCACACACATGTTCCCACACGCATGTTCCCACACGCATGTTCCCACACGCATGTTCCCACACACATGTTCCCACACACGTTCCCACACGCATGTTCCCACAGCAAAAAGGTATGAGCCTAGCCTAAAAAAAGAGTGGCTCAGTAGTCTTAGGTTTGAACCCTGGTCAGGACACTATCTGCATGGAGTTTGCACATTCTCCCTGTGCTTGGTTGTCTTCCTCCCACACTCCAAAGACATCCTGGCAAGATAACCAGGTCTGGTCTTCACTAACCCTATTATGTGAGATGGGGACCTTAGATTGTAAGCTCCTGAGGTCAAGGACTGATGTGAATGTACTTTGTGTAAATGATTAGCACTTTATAACTGCCTGGAATAATAATGAAATATATTATTAATCATTTATATTGGATAGTGACTGATCCCATATGACGCCGTGCAATAGATACACAGATCTGATATTTGATGTGCCGTGTTTACAATCAGCCAATAAACGGGAATCACTGAACTCCGATCTTTACATATCGATCAATCTCCGAAACCGAGACCCCACTACTGCACACAGCGTCATGTGACTGGATGGAGGCGATCTGGTATAAGAATACCGAGTATTATATAGAAGGAAATTATCCCCCCCCCATCACTATCGCCCCCCCAACTCATCACTATTACCCCCCCATCACTATAACCCCCCAACTCATCACTATACCCCCCCATCGCTATCATCCCCCCAACTCATCACTATATCCCCCCTTCACTATCATCCCCCCAACTCATCACTATACCCCCCATCACTATTATCCCCCCACCTCATCACTATACCCCCCCATCACTATCGCCCCCCCCAACTTATCACTATTACCCCCATCACTATCATCCCCCACCTCATCACTATACCCCCCCATCACTATCGCCCCCCCAACTTATCACTATTACCCCCATCACTATTATCCCCCCAACTCATCACTATAACCCCCCATCACTATCATCCCCCCACCTCATCACTATACCCCCCCATCACTATCATCCCCCCAACTCATCACTATAACCCCCATCACTATCATCCCCCAACTCATCACTATACCCCCCCATCACTATCATCCCCCCACCTCATCACTATACCCCCCCATCACTATCATCCCCCCACCTCATCACTATACCCCCCATCACTATCATCCCCCAACTCATCACTATAACCCCCATCACTATCATCCCCCAACTCATCACTATACCCCCCCATCACTATCATCCCCCCAACTCATCACTATAACCCCCATCACTATCATCCCCCCAACTCATCACTATACCCCCCCCATCACTATCATCCCCCAACTCATCACTATAACCCCCCCCCCCATCACTATCATCCCCCAACTCATCACTATAACCCCCCCCCATCACTATCATCCCCCAACTCATCACTATAACCCCCCCCCCCCATCACTATCATCCCCCAACTCATCACTATAACCCCCCCCCATCACTATCATCCCCCAACTCATCACTATAACCCCCCCCCCCATCACTATCATCCCCCAACTCATCACTATACCCCCCCATCACTATCATCCCCCCAACTCATCACTATAACCCCCCCCCCATCACTATCATCCCCCAACTCATCACTATAACCCCCCCCCCATCACTATCATCCCCCCAACTCATCACTATACCCCACCTTACCTCACTCTTTCCATCAATACAATTATCAGATCATCCTCTGTGTGTCACATCCAGCAGATCACACACTGTACAATCTATCACACACATTATACAATCTCACACACATTATACAATCTCACACACATTATACAATCTCACACACATTATACAATCTCACACACATTATACAATCTATCACACTCATTATACAATCTCACACACATTATACAATCTCACACACATTATACAATCTCACACACATTATACAATCTCACACACATTATACAATCTATCACACTCATTATACAATCTCACACACATTATACAATCTCACACACATCATACAATCTCACACACTGTACAATCTCACACTCATTATACAATCTCAGACACATAGTACATTGTATCACATGGTGTGGTCTGTGGATCCCTCATCCCAGTATTACATTGTATCACTGTACCCCCATATTGCAGTATTGGGGTGATCTGGGGTCAGGTACTCACATAGGAGTAGTAGCGCAGTCATGGCAGCCTCGTCCCCCATCCTGCAGGCAGATCATTGTTCTGAAAACTGCGGCAGCATCACAGCCCGTCCACCTCCTGCTCGGGGGAAGGGGGGGATGGAGGGGGGGGGGTTGCAGCTGTTGCAGAGGCAGATGTGGAGTCTAATTCCAGCAACCAATCAGAGCTCTCCGAAAAAACAGAGAGATCCCTCCATCCCCTCCACATCACTTCCATCCCGGGGCGGCCGAGGTGGAAGAGCCCCTTCCCGGAATCCTTCCCGTCCCGGGATCAGATCTCAGAGCCGCTGAATGGGAGCGTTTCCTGCCAATCCCCCCCCCCCCCCCACCCTAAAAATATCCCAGAGTCCAATCTGCTTATATTCTGCCTTCCCTGGTTATTTATTTTATTTCAGGTTCTTATATAGCGCTGCCAATTTATGCAGCACTTTACATATACATTACATATTCACATCAGTCCCCCCCTCCCCCCTCATTAATATAGTGATGAAACTTTTAAATATAACACAATTTCATTACATACCTTATTGTAGACCCAGTGATCTCATCACTGGGTCTCTGTGCTTATCTATACAATGCAGGCAGATCATGGCTGGTGGGAGGGGCCGGTAGGGGGCAGCTTCCTGAAAAACATCACAGCACCTGGCCCTTAGTACTCCTAATCAAGAGTCCTTTGCCCTAATTCAAGCAGTGGGAGGAGTTATGCAAATATCAAAATGCCTTGATGGGTGGATGCCAGTCTAGAAGAATGGGCGTTCCTAGGCAGGCTGTATTTGCATGCAGACTGCCCTCAGTAACACACACATTTGATGCTGACCCTCTATGATTAAAAGTACTAAAAAACAATAAAGGAAAGTGGGGGGGGGGGGTTGTTAGGGATAGTCAGGCTGGGGAAGAAAGAGCTAGATGATGCTGGGTGTCCTCCAGCCAGGAAAAGAGGTGGGCTCTATCTGACTTTTTGTACCTGTCATAGAATCTTTTTCCCTGTAGAATCTATATCCCTTTGGTAATCTATACAGGTACTGACCTTCCTGCTCCAATTCCTCTGATAATACTCCATACAGGTAGCCAACTTCCTCTTTCTCTGATGGTAATCCATACAGGTGGCCACCTTCCTCTTCCAGTTCCTCTGATGGTAATCCATACAGGTGGCCACCTTCCTCTTCTGGTACCTCCGACGGTAATCCATACAGGTAGGCACCTTTCTCTTCCGGTTCCTCTGACGGTAATCCATACAGGTAGCCACCTTCCTCTTCCAGTTCCTATGATGGTAATCCATACAGGTAGCCACCTTCCTCTTCCAGTTCCTCTGATGGTAATCCATACAGGTAGCCACCTTCCTCTTCCAGTTCCTCTGATGGTAATCCATACAGGTAGCCACCTTCCTCTTCCAGTTCCTCTCATGGTAATCTATACAGGTAGCGACCTTCCTATTCCAGTTCCCCTGATGATACTCCATACAGGTAGCCACCTCTCTCTTTCGGTTCCTCTGATGATAATCTGTACAGGTAGCCACCTTCCTCTTCCAGTTCCTCTGATGGTAATCCATACAGGTAACCACCTTCCTCTTCCAGTTCCTCTGATGGTAATCCATACAGGTAACCACCTTCCTCTTCCAGTTCCTCTGATGGTAATCCATACAGGTAGCGACCTTCCTCTTCCAGTTCCTCTGATGGTAATCCATACAGGTAGCCACCTTCCTCTTCCAGTTCCTCTGATGGTAATCCATACAGGTGGCCACCTTCCTCTTCCAGTTCCTCTGATGGTAATCCATACAGGTAGCCACCTTCCTCTTCCAGTTCCTCTGATGGTAATCCATACAGGTAGCCACCTTCCTCTTCCAGTTCCTCTGATGGTAATCCATACAGGTGGCCACCTTCCTCTTCCAGTTCCTCTGATGGTAATCCGTACAGGTGGCCACCTTCCTCTTCCGGTTCCTCTGATGGTAATCCATACAGGTGGCCACCTTCCTCTTCCGGTTCCTCTGATGGTAATCCATACAGGTAGCCACCTTCCTCTTCAAGTTCCTCTGATGGTAATCCATACAGGTGGCCACCTTCCTCTTCTGGTACCTCCGACGGTAATCCATACAGGTAGGCACCTTTCTCTTCCGGTTCCTCTGACGGTAATCCATACAGGTAGCCACCTTCCTCTTCCAGTTCCTCTGATGGTAATCCATACAGGTAGCCACCTTCCTCTTCCAGTTCCTCTCATGGTAATCTATACAGGTAGCGACCTTCCTCTTCCAGTTCCCCTGATGATACTCCATACAGGTAGCCACCTCTCTCTTTCGGTTCCTCTGATGATAATCTGTACAGGTAGCCACCTTCCTCTTCCAGTTCCTCTGATGGTAATCCATACAGGTAACCACCTTCCTCTTCCAGTTCCTCTGATGGTAATCCATACAGGTAACCACCTTCCTCTTCCAGTTCCTCTGATGGTAATCCATACAGGTAGCCACCTTCCTCTTCCAGTTCCTCTGATGGTAATCCATACAGGTAGCCACCTTCCTCTTCCAGTTCCTCTGATGGTAATCCATACAGGTAGCCATCTTCCTCTTCCAGTTCCTCTCATGGTAATCTATACAGGTAGCGACCTTCCTCTTCCAGTTCCCCTGATGATACTCCATACAGGTAGCCACCTCTCTGTTTCGGTTCCTCTGATGATAATCTGTACAGGTAGCCACCTTCCTCTTCCAGTTCCTCTGATGGTAATCCATACAGGTAGCCACCTTCCTCTTCCAGTTCCTCTGATGGTTATCCATACAGGTAGCCACCTTCCTCTTCCAGTTCCTCTGATGGTAATCTATACAGGTAGCCATCTTCCTCTTCCAGTTCCTCTGATGGTAATCTATACAGGTAGCGACCTTCCTCTTCCAGTTCCCCTGATGATACTCCATACAGGTAGCCACCTCTATCTTTCGGCTCCTCTGATGATAATCTGTACAGGTAGCCACCTTCCTCTTCCTGTTCCTCTGATGGTAATCCATACAGGTAGCCACCTTCCTCTTCCTGTTCCTCTGATGGTAATCCATACAGGTAGCCACCTTCCTCTTCCAGTTCCTCTGATGGTAATCCATACAGGTAGCCACCTTCCTCTCTCATTTCCTCCGAAGATGCTTCATACAGGTGGCCACCTTCCTCTTCCTCTGATGGTAATCCATACAGGTAGCCACCTTCCTCTTCCAGTTCCTCTGATGGTAATCCATACAGGTAGCCACCTTCCTGTTCCTCTGATGGTAATCCATACTGGTAGCCACCTTCCTCTTCCAGTTCCTCTGATGGTAATCCATACAGGTAGCCACCTTCCTCTTCCAGTTCCTGTGATGGTAATCTATACAGGTAGCCACCTTCCTCTTCCAGTTCCTCTGATGGTAATCTATACAGGTAGCCACCTTCCTCTTCCAGTTCCTGTGATGATAATCCATACAGGTAGCCACCTTCCTCTTCCAGTTCCTGTGATGATAATCCATACAGGTAGCCACCTTCCTTAGCAGATTCCTTTGACCTTAGCACAGGCCAGCTTAGATTTCCTTTGCCTTGGCATATGCTTCTGGTGGATCCAGGTTCCTGATGGAGGGATCTCCTTACAGTGGCATCCTCACCAGGCCAAAGCCCCAGAGATGAGGAAAAACTCTTTTAGAAAGTTTCTTTAATAGTTCTCCTCTCCCTCAGGTCACATCAATGGAACGAAACCCTCAGTGATTGGCTGAGGCTGATAATTACTCATCACTCATACATTGTTACTTCTCACACCAACAATTGGAGACAACTCAACATCATCAGACAGAAATAATCCATGTCCTGAGCTCAGGAGAAACCCCAGGCTGGTTATAAAACACATGGAACTTAGTCTGGGGCAGATTAAAGGGAATTTCCACTTTTGCAGCCAAATTAGAACTTTATACTTCTTACATGTTGTCCCCATTCACATAACATAACTTCATGTGTATCTCTTTACTTGGCTAAAGTCCTACCTAGATTTCCCCTTCTATGTAATGTTAGGAAGGAGGAGGGGGAGCTACGTTTACCCTAATGAATCCTCTCCGTACTGTGCTGGCAGATCTCATTATTAGTTGTAGATTAGAGGTGCACACTGTCTGTCCTAACAAAGAGTTAAAGCTTTCAGGGTTCGGGTGGTCCAATGTATGTCCCCCAGTCTGTCCCTCCAATGGCACATTAGAAGTAACTCTGAGTAACAGATGTCTAGAGAAAATCCTCAAACCACACCCTTCACAGAGGAGAGGACCTCCTCCAACCACACCCCTCACAAAGATAAGGGCCTCCTCCAACCACTCCCCCCACAGAGGTGAGGACCTCCCCCAACCACACCCCTCACAGAAAAGAGAACTTCCTCCAACCACAGCCCTCACAGAGGAGAGGACCTCCTCCAACCACACCCCTCACAGAGGAGAGGACCCCCTCCAATCACACCCCTCACAGAGGAGAGGACCTCCTCCAATCACACCCCTCACAGAGGAGAGGACCTCCTCCAATCACTCCCCTCACAGAAAAGAGAACTTCCTCCAACCACACCCCTCACAGAGAAGAGGACCTCCTCCAACCAATCCCTTCACAGAGAAGAGGACCTCCTCCAACCAATCCCTTCACAGAGGAGAGGACCTCCTCCAACCAATCCCGTGGCAAAGGAGAGGACCTCCTCCAATCACACTCCTCACAGAGGAGAGGACCTCCTCCAATCACACTCCTCACAGAGGAGAGGACCTCCTCCAATCACACTCCTCACACAGGAGAGGACCTCCTCCAATCACACTCCTCACAGAGGAGAGGACCTCCTCCAATCACACTCCTCACAGAGGAGAGGACCTCCTCCAATCACACTCCTCACACAGGAGAGGACCTCCTCCAATCACACTCCTCTCAGAGGAGAGGACCTCCTCCAATCACACTCCTCACAGAGGAGAGGACCTCCTCCAATCACACTCCTCACAGTGGAGAGGAACTCCTCCAATCACATTGCTCACAGAGGAGAGGAATTCCTCCAATCACACTCCTCACAGAGGAGAGGAACTCCTCCAATTACACTCCTCACAGAGGAGAGGAACTCCTCCAATCACACTCCTCACAGAGGAGAGGAACTCCTCCAATCACACTCCTCACAGAGGAGAGGAACTCCTCCAATCACACTCCTCACAGAGGAGAGGACCTCCTCCAATCACACTCCTCACACAGGAGAGGACCTCCTCCAATCACACTCCTCACAGAGGAGAGGAACTCCTCCAGTCACACTCCTCACACAGGAGAGGAACTCCTCCAATCACACTCCTCACACAGGAGAGGAACTCCTCCAATCACACTCCTCACACAGGAGAGGACCTCCTCCAATCACACTCCTCACAGAGGAGAGGACCTCCTCCAA
This sequence comes from Pelophylax lessonae, assembly GCF_965119305.1. Lineage (NCBI taxonomy): Eukaryota > Metazoa > Chordata > Amphibia > Anura > Ranidae > Pelophylax > Pelophylax lessonae. The sequence continues at coordinate 329,279,095 of NC_138773.1, forward strand.
TCACACTCCTCACACAGGGGAGGACCTCCTCCAATCACACTCCTCACAGAGGAGAGGACCTCCTCCAATCACACTCCTCACAGAGGAGAGGACCTCCTCCAATCACACTCCTCACACAGGAGAGGAACTCCTCCAATCACACCCCTCACAGAGGAGAGGAACTCCTCCAATCACACTCCTCACAGTGGAGAGGACCTCCTCCAATCACACTCCTCACAGTGGAGAGGAACTCCTCCAATCACACTCCTCACAGTGGAGAGGAACTCCTCCAATCACACTCCTCACAGTGGAGAGGAACTCCTCCAATCACACTCCTCACAGAGGAGAGGACCTCCTCCAATCACACTCCTCACAGAGGAGAGGAACTCCTCCAATCACACTCCTCACAGAGGAGAGGACCTCCTCCAATCACACTCCTCACAGTGGAGAGGAACTCCTCCAATCACACTCCTCACAGAGGAGAGGACCTCCTCCAATCACACTCCTCACAGTGGAGAGGAGCTCCTCCAATCACACTCCTCACAGTGGAGAGGAACTCCTCCAATCACACTCCTCACAGAGGAGAGGAACTCCTCCAATAACACTCCTCACAGAGGAGAGGAACTCCTCCAATCACACTCCTCACAAAGGAGAGGAACTCCTCCAATCACACTCCTCACACAGGAGAGGACCTCCTCCAATCACACTCCTCACAGTGGAGAGGAACTCCTCCAATCACACTCCTCACAGAAGAGAGGACCTCCTCCAATCACACTCCTCACAGTGGAGAGGACCTCCTCCAATCACACTCCTCACAGAGGAGAGGAACTCCTCCAATAACACTCCTCACAGAGGAGAGGAACTCCTCCAATCACACTCCTCACAAAGGAGAGGAACTCCTCCAATCACACTCCTCACACAGGAGAGGACCTCCTCCAATCACACTCCTCACAGTGGAGAGGAACTCCTCCAATCACACTCCTCACAGAGGAGAGGAACTCCTCCAATCACACTCCTCACAGAGGAGAGGAATTCCTCCAATCACATGCCTCACAGAGGAGAGGAACTCCTCCAATCACACTCCTCACAAAGGAGAGGAACTCCTCCAATCACACTCCTCACACAGGAGAGGACCTCCTCCAATCACACTCATCACAGAGGAGAGGAACTCCTCCAATCACACTCGTCACAGAGGAGAGGAACTCCTCCAATCACACTCCTCACAGAGGAGAGGAACTCCTCCAACCACACCCCTCACAGAGGAGAGGACCTCCTCCAATCACACTCCTCACACAGGAGAGGAACTCCTCCAATCACACCCCTTACAGAGGAGAGGACCTCCTCCAACCACACCCCTCACAGAGGAGAGGACCTCCTCCAATCACACTCCTCACAGTGGAGAGGAACTCCTCCAATCACACTCCTCACAGAGGAGAGGACCTCCTCCAATCACACTCCTCACAGTGGAGAGGACCTCCTCCAATCACACTCCTCACAGAGGAGAGGACCTCCTCCAATCACACTCCTCACAGTGGAGAGGAACTCCTCCAATCACACTCCTCACAGTGGAGAGGAACTCCTCCAATCACACTCCTCACAGTGGAGAGGAACTCCTCCTATCACACTCCTCACAGAGGAGAGGACCTCCTCCAATCACACTCCTCTAAGAGGAGAGGAACTCCTCCAATCAAACTCCTCACAGAGGAGAGGACCTCCTCCAATCACACTCCTCACAGTGGAGAGGAACTCCTCCAATCACACTCCTCACAGTGGAGAGGAACTCCTCCAATCACACTCCTCACAGAGGAGAGGACCTCCTCCAATCACACTTCTCACAGTGGAGAGGAGCTCCTCCAATCACACTCCTCACAGTGGAGAGGAACTCCTCCAATCACACTCCTCACAGAGGAGAGGAACTCCTCCAATCACACTCCTCACAGAGGAGAGGACCTCCTCCAATCACACTCCTCACAGAGGAGAGGAATTCCTCCAATCACACGCCTCACAGAGGAGAGGAACTCCTCCAATCACACTCCTCACAAAGGAGAGGAACTCCTCCAATCACACTCCTCACACAGGAGAGGACCTCCTCCAATCACACTCCTCACAGAGGAGAGGACCTCCTCCAATCACACTCCTCACAGAGGAGAGGACCTCCTCCAATCACACTCCACACAGAGGAGAGGACCTCCTCCAATCACACTCCTCACAGAGGAGAGGACCTCCTCCAATCACACTCCTCACAGAGGAGAGGACCTCCTCCAATCACACTCCTCACAGAGGAGAGGAACTCCTCCAGTCACACTCCTCAAAGAGGGAGGAACTCCTCCAATCACACTCCTCACAGAGGAGAGGACCTCCTCCAATCACACTCCTCACAGAGGAGAGGACCTCCTCCAATCACACCCCTCACAGAGGAGAGGACCTCCTCCAATCACACTCCTCACACAGGAGAGGACCTCCTCCAATCACACCCCTTACAGAGGAGAGGACCTCCTCCAACCACACCCCTCACAGAGGAGAGGACCTCCTCCAATCACACTCCTCACACAGGAGAGGAACTCCTCCAACCACACTCCTGACACAGTAGAGGACCTCCTCCAATCACACTCCTCACACAGGAGAGGACCTCCTCCAATCACACTCCTCACAGAGGAGAGGACCTCCTCCAATCACACTCCTCACAGAGGAGAGGACCTCCTCCAATCTCACTCCTCACAAAAGAGAGGAACTCCTCCAATCACACTCCTCACAGAGGAGAGGACCTCCTCCAATCACACTCCTCACAGAGGAGAGGACCTCCTCCAATCACACTCCTCACAGAGGAGAGGAACTCCTCCAATCACACTCCTCACAGAGGAGAGCACCTCCTCCAATCACACTCCTCACAGAGGAGAGGAACTCCTCCAATCACACTCCTCACAGAGGAGAGGAACTCCTCCAATCACACCCCTCACAGAGGAGAGGAACTCCTCCAATCACACTCCTCACAGAGGAGAGGAACTCCTCCAATCACACCCCTCACAGAGGAGAGGAAGTCCTCCAATCACACTCCTCACAGAGGAGAGGACCTCCTCCAATCACACTCCTCACAGAGGAGAGGACCTCCTCCAATCACACTCCTCACAGAGGAGAGGAACTCCTCCAATCACACTCCTCACAGAGGAGAGGAACTCCTCCAATCACACCCCTCACAGAGGAGAGGAACTCCTCCAATCACACCCCTCACAGAGGAGAGGAACTCCTCCAATCACACTCCTCACAGAGGAGAGGACCTCCTCCAATCACACTCCTCACAGAGGAGAGGAACTCCTCCAATCACACTCCTCACAGAGGAGAGGAACTCCTCCAATCACACTCCTCACAGAGGAGAGGAACTCCTCCAATCACACTCCTCACAGAGGAGAGGACCTCCTCCAATCACACTCCTCACAGAGGAGAGGAACTCCTCCAGTCACACTCCTCAAAGAGGGAGGAACTCCTCCAATCACACTCCTCACAGAGAAGAGGACCTCCTCCAATCACACTCCTCACAGAGGAGAGGACTTCCTCCAATCACACTCCTCACAGAGGAGAGGAACTCCTCCAATCACACTCCTCACAGAGGAGAGGACCTCCTCCAATCACACTCCTCACAGAGGAGAGGACCTCCTCCAATCACACTCCTCACAGAGGAGAGGAACTCCTCCAATCACACTCCTCACAGAGGAGAGGACCTCCTCCAATCACACTCCTCACAGAGGAGAAGAACTCCTCCAATCACACTCCTCACAGAGGAGAGGAACTCCTCCAATCACACTCCTCACAGAAGAGAGGACCTCCTCCAATCACACTCCTCACAGAGGAGAGGAACTCCTCCAATCACACTCCTCACAGAGGAGAGGAACTCCTCCAATCACACCCCTCACAGAGGAGAGGACCTCCTCCAATCACACCCCTCACAGAGGAGAGGACCTCCTCCAATCACACTCCTCACAGAGGAGAGGACCTCCTCCAATCACACTCCTCACAGAGGAGAGGAACTCCTCCAATCACACTCCTCACAGAGGAGAGGAACTCCTCCAATCACACTCCTCACAGAGGAGAGCACCTCCTCCAATCACACTCCTCACAGAGGAGAGGACCTCCTCCAATCACACCCCTCACAGAGGAGAGGACCTCCTCCAATCACACCCCTCACAGAGGAGAGGAACTCCTCCAATCACACTCCTCACAGAGGAGAGGAACTCCTCCAATCACACTCCTCACAGAGGAGAGCACCTCCTCCAATCACACTCCTCACAGAGGAGAGGAACTCCTCCAATCACACTCCTCACAGAGGAGAGGAACTCCTCCAATCACACCCCTCACAGAGGAGAGGAAGTCCTCCAATCACACTCCTCACAGAGGAGAGGACCTCCTCCAATCACACTCCTCACAGAGGAGAGGACCTCCTCCAATCACACTCCTCACAGAGGAGAGGACCTCCTCCAATCACACTCCTCACACAGGAGAGGAGCTCCTCCAACCACACTCCTCACAGAGGAGAGGACCTCCTCCAATCACACTCCTCACAGAGGAGAGGACCTCCCCCAACCACTCCCCTCACAGAGGACCTCCTCCAACCACTCCCCTCACAGAGGAGTGGACCTCCCCAAACCACTCCCCTCACAGAGGAGAGGACCTCCTCCAACCACTCCCCTCACAGAGGAGAGGACCTCCTCCAACCACTCCCCTCACAGAGGAGATGACCTCCTCCAACCACTCCCCTCACAGTGGAAAGGACCTCCTCCGCCTATATTGGAGAGGTGACAGTCAGAAGAGGGCGGGGCTGAGGGCTCCTTGTCAGCTGATTATTACGTCAATGAGATGAGCGGGACCGCGCACTCTATATACGGGAACGAGCCTGCGTGGGCGGCACGTCTGCCACCTCAGAGAACGATGGGCGGGCCAAGGTCAGGAGTGGGCGGTGTGAGGCCGTGTAGGGCGGGGTTGTGTGAGCGGTGTGGGCGGATAGGAGGCGTGTCTTCCATGGCCTCTCACTGAGGGCGGTCTCTATGGTGGAGGGGGCGGGGTCTTGTGCCGGAATTGGTCAGAGGAGGAGAAGAAGGGCGGAAGTGTCTGAGAATCACCGAGATGAGCGGAGAGGAGGAGCCGGCCGGGGTGTCCGGTACGAAGGAGGAGCCAGAGAGCCCACCGGAGGTATCACTGACCCTCCCCCACCCTACACCGAGCACCACAGGAGCTTACACTCCAATGTCCCCTCCCCCACATCACTCTGTACCAGAGGAGCTTACACTCTAATGTTCCCTCCCCCACAGTCACATCAGTCTCTGTACCACAGGAGCTTACACTCTAATGTCCCCTCCCCCACAGTCACATCAGTATCTGTACCAGAGGAGCTTACACTCTAATGTCCCCTCCCCCACAGTCACATCAGTATCTGTACCAGAGGAGCTTACACTCTAATGTCCACTCCCCCCACAGTCACATCAGTCTCTGTACCAGAGGAGCTTACACTCTAATGTCCCCTCCCCCACAGTCACATCAGTCTCTGTACCAGAGGAGCTTACACTCTAATGTCCCCTCCCCCACAGTCACACCAGTCTCTGTACCAGAGGAGCTTACACTCTAATGTCTCCTCCCCCACAGTCACATCAGTCTCTGTACCAGAGGAGCTTACACTCTAATGTCCCCTCCCCCACAGTCACATCAGTCTCTGTACCAGAGGAGCTTACACTCTAATGTCCCCTCCCCCACAGTCACATCAGTCTCTGTACCAGAGGAGCTTACACTCTAATGTCCCCTCCCCCACAGTCACATCAGTCTCTGTACCAGAGGAGCTTACACTCTAATGTCCCCTCCCCCACAGTCACATCAGTCTCTGTACCACAGGAGCTTACACTCTAATGTCCCCTCCCCCACAGTCACATCAGTCTCTGTACCAGAGGAGCTTACACTCTAATGTTCCCTCCCCCACAGTCACATCAGTCTCTGTACCACAGGAGCTTACACTCTAATGTCCCCTCCCCCACAGTCACATCAGTATCTGTACCAGAGGAGCTTACACTCTAATGTACCCTCCCCCACAGTCACATCAGTCTCTGTACCAGAGGAGCTTACACTCTAATGTCCCCTCCCCCACAGTCACATCAGTCTCTGTACCAGAGGAGCTTACACTCTAATGTCCCCTCCCCCACAGTCACATCAGTCTCTTTACCAGAGGAGCTTACACTCTAATATCCCCTCCCCCACAGTCACATCAGTCTCTGTACCAGAGGAGCTTACACTCTAATGTCCCCTCCCCCACAGTCACATCAGTCTCTGTACCAGAGGAGCTTACACTCTAATGTCCCCTCCCCCACAGTCACATCAGTCTCTGTACCAGAGGAGCTTACACTCTAATGTCCCCTCCCCCACAGTCACATCAGTCTCTTTACCAGAGGAGCTTACACTCTAATGTCCCCTCCCCCACAGTCACATCAGTCTCTGTACCAGAGGAGCTTACACTCTAATATCCCCTCCCCCACAGTCATATCAGTCTCTGTACCAGAGGAGCTTACACTCTAATGTCCCCTCCCCCACAGTCACATCAGTCTCTGTACCAGAGGAGCTTACACTCTAATGTCCCCTCCCCCACAGTCACATCAGTCTCTGTACCAGAGGAGCTTACACTCTAATGTCCCCTCCCCCACAGTCACATCAGTCTCTGTACCAGAGGAGCTTACACTCTAATATCCCCTCCCCCACAGTCACATCAGTCTCTGTACCAGAGGAGCTTACACTCTAATGTCCCCTCCCCCACAGTCACATCAGTCTCTGTACCAGAGGAGCTTACACTCTAATGTCCCCTCCCCCACAGTCACATCAGTCTCTTTACCAGAGGAGCTTACACTCTAATGTCCCCTCCCCCACAGTCACATCAGTCTCTGTACCAGAGGAGCTTACACTCTAATGTCCCCTCCCCCACAGTCACATCAGTCTCTGTACCACAGGAGCTTACACTCTAATGTCCCCTCCCCCACAGTCACATCAGTCTCTGTACCAGAGGAGCTTACACTCTAATGTCCTCTCCCCCACAGTCACATCAGTCTCTGTACCAGAGGAGCTTACACTCTAATGTCCCCTCCCCCACAGTCACATCAGTCTCTGTACCAGAGGAGCTTACACTCTAATGTCCCCTCCCCCACAGTCACATCAGTCTCTGTACCAGAGGAGCTTACACTCTAATGTCCCCTCCCCCACAGTCACATCAGTCTCTGTACCAGAGGAGCTTACACTCTAATATCCCCTCCCCCACAGTCACATCAGTCTCTGTACCAGAGGAGCTTACACTCTAATGTCCCCTCCCCCACAGTCACATCAGTCTCTGTACCAGAGGAGCTTACACTCTAATGTCCCCTCCCCCACAGTCACATCAGTCTCTGTACCAGAGGAGCTTACACTCTAATATCCCCTCCCCCACAGTCACATCAGTCTCTGTACCAGAGGAGCTTACACTCTAATGTCCCCTCCCCCACAGTCACATCAGTCTCTGTACCACAGGAGCTTACACTCTAATGTTCCCTCCCCCACAGTCACATCAGTCTCTGTACCAGAGGAGCTTACACTCTAATGTCCCCTCCCCCACAGTCACATCAGTCTCTGTACCAGAGGAGCTTACACTCTAATGTCCTCTCCCCCACAGTCACATCAGTCTCTGTACCAGAGGAGCTTACACTCTAATGTCCCCTCCCCCACAGTCACATTAGTATCTGTACCAGAGGAGCTTACACTCTAATGTCCCCTCCCCCACAGTCACATCAGTCTCTGTACCACAGGAGCTTACACTCTAATGTCCTCTCCCCCACAGTCACCTCAGTCTCTGTACCACAGGAGCTTACACTCTAATGTCCCCTCCCCCACAGTCACATCAGTCTCTGTACCAGAGGAGCTTACACTCTAATGTCCTCTCCCCCACAGTCACATCAGTCTCTGTACCAGAGGAGCTTACACTCTAATGTCCCCTCCCCCACAGTCACATCAGTCTCTGTACCAGAGGAGCTTACACTCTAATGTCCTCTCCCCCACAGTCACATCAGTCTCTGTACCAGAGGAGCTTACACTCTAATGTTCCCTCCCCCACAGTCACATCAGTCTCTGTACCAGAGGAGCTTACACTCTAATGTTCCCTCCCCCACAGTCACATCAGTCTCTGTACCAGAGGAGCTTACACTCTAATGTCCCCTCCCCCACAGTCACATCAGTCTCTGTACCAGAGGAGCTTACACTCTAATGTCCTCTCCCCCACAGTCACATCAGTCTCTGTACCAGAGGAGCTTACACTCTAATGTCCCCTCCCCCACAGTCACATTAGTATCTGTACCAGAGGAGCTTACACTCTAATGTCCCCTCCCCCACAGTCACATCAGTCTCTGTACCACAGGAGCTTACACTCTAATGTCCTCTCCCCCACAGTCACCTCAGTCTCTGTACCACAGGAGCTTACACTCTAATGTCCTCTCCCCCACAGTCACATCAGTCTCTGTACCAGAGGAGCTTACACTCTAATGTCCCCTCCCCCACAGTCACATCAGTCTCTTTACCAGAGGAGCTTACACTCTAATGTCCCCTCCCCCACAGTCACATCAGTCTCTGTACCAGAGGAGCTTACACTCTAATGTCCCCCCAGAGTCACACACTATTATTATTATACATTTATATAGCTCTGACATATACCGCAGTGCTGTACAGAGATCACTGAGCCAGTCACATCAGTCTCTGTACCAGAGGAGCTTACACTCTAATGTCGCCCCACAGTCACATCAGTCTCTGTACCAGAGGAGCTTACACTCTAATGTCCCCTCCCCCACAGTCACATCAGTCTCTGTACCAGAGGAGCTTACACTCTAATGTCCCCTCCCCCACAGTCACATCAGTCTCTGTACCAGAGGAGCTTACACTCTAATGTTCCCTCCCCCACAGTCACATCAGTCTCTGTACCAGAGGAGCTTACACTCTAATGTCCCCTCCCCCACAGTCACATCAGTCTCTTTACCAGAGGAGCTTACACTCTAATGTTCCCTCCCCCACAGTCACATCAGTATCTGTACCAGAGGAGCTTACACTCTAATGTCCCCTCCCCCACAGTCACATCAGTCTCTGTACCAGAGGAGCTTACACTCTAATGTCCTCTCCCCCACAGTCACATCAGTCTCTGTACCAGAGGAGCTTACACTCTAATGTTCCCTCCCCCACAGTCACATCAGTCTCTGTACCACAGGAGCTTACACTCTAATGTCCCCTCCCCCACAGTCACATCAGTATCTGTACCAGAGGAGCTTACACTCTAATGTCCTCTCCCCCACAGTCACATCAGTCTCTGTACCAGAGGAGCTTACACTCTAATGTTCCCTCCCCCACAGTCACATCAGTCTCTGTACCACAGGAGCTTACACTCTAATGTCCCCTCCCCCCACAGTCACATCAGTCTCTGTACCAGAGGAGCTTACACTCTAATGTCCCCTCCCCCAGAGTCACATCAGTCTCTGTACCAGAGGAGCTTACACTCTAATGTCCCCTCGGTCTCTCAGACATTCTGGTTGGGGGATGGGATCAGTGAGGGGAGGGTGGCACATGGGGGGCCCCCCAGACGGGAAGGTGAATGGGGTGCAGATAGTAGAACTGATCCCCCCGGGGGAGAGGAGGAGGAGGAGTCAGCAGTTCTCCAGGGGGAAGACAGAAGAGGATCAGTGTTTGTAATAAGGGGGTACAGCCGGTCCCCCGGCACCCCTTTTGAAGTGATGGGGCCCCGGTACGGGTGGGACAGCTGTTTTGCCTTATCAGGGGCCCCCGGTGCACTGAGTGATTAGGGGGTGCCCAGGCTCACCCGGCACACTCCGATGTATGGAGCCATATACACCCCCGGCTGAGAAGTGACCGCCTCTTCTATAAAGCGATAAGTCCCGCCTTGTAATTCTCGTCCTCCTATTGGTGCAGATGGGGGAGGAGGAGGAATGTTTACTGAAGAAGATGGAGATCAATGTGTCGGAGGCGGAGAAGCGGACGGGGAAGAACACGGTGAACATGCAGGAAACCTACACTGCGTATCTGATAGAGACCAGGTGAGGAGAGGGGGGCGGGGGTTGTGGGGCGCGGGGGTGGGGTCAAGGCTCGCTGTTGTGGGGTGGAGACAAGGCTCGTGGTTGTGGTGCGCGGGGCGGGGTCAAGGCTTACGGTTGTGGGGCGGGGTCAAGGCTTACGGTTGTGGGGCGGGGTCAAGGATTACGGTTGTGGGGCGGGGTCAAGGCTTACGGTTGTGGGGCGGGGTCAAGGCTCGTGGTTGTGGTGGGCAGGGTCAAGGCTTGCGGTTGTGGGGCGGGGTCAATGCTTGCGGTTGTGGGGCGGGGTCAAGGCTCGTGGTTGTGGTGCGCGGGGCGGGGTCAAGGCTTGCGGTTGTGGGGCGGGGTCAAGGCTCGTGGTTGTGGTGGGCAGGGTCAAGGCTTGCGGTTGTGGGGCGGGGTCAATGCTTGCGGTTGTGGGGCGGGGTCAAGGCTTGCGGTTGTGGGGCGGGGTCAAGGCTTACGGTTGTGGGGCGGGGTCAAGGCTCGTGGTTGTGGTGCGCGGGGCGGGGTCAAGGCTTGCGGTTGTGGGGCGGGGTCAAGGCTCGTGGTTGTGGTGGGCAGGGTCAAGGCTTGCGGTTGTGGGGCGGGGTCAATGCTTGCGGTTGTGGGGCGGGGTCAAGGCTTGCGGTTGTGGGGCGGGGTCAATGTTTGCGGTTGTGGGGCGGGGTCAAGGCTCGTGGTTGTGGTGCGCGGGGCGGGGTCAAGGCTTGCGGTTGTGGGGCGGGGTCAAGGCTTGCGGTTGTGGTGCGCGGGGTGGGGTCAAGGCTTGCAGTTGTGGGGCGGGGTCAAGGCTCGTGGTTGTGGTGCGCAGGGCGGGGTCAAGGCTTGCGGTTGTGGGGCGGGTCAAGGCTCGTGGTTGTGGTGTGCAGGGCGGGGTCAAGGCTCGTGGTGTGCGGGGCGGGGTCAAGGCTTGCGGTTGTGGGGCGGGGTCAAGGCTTGCGGTTGTGGTGCGCGGGGTCAAGGCTTGTGGTTGTGGGGCGGGGTCAAGGCTCGTGGTTGTGGTGGGCGGGGTTAAGGCTTGCGGTTGTGGGGCGGGGTCAAGGCTTGCGGTTGTGGTGGGCGGGGTTAAGGCTTGCGGTTGTGGGGCGGGGTCAATGCTCGTGCTTGTGGTGGGCGGGGTCCTGCACACTCTCTATCCCAATATTCCTCCTAGGTCTGCGATGTTTATATCCGAGGTCTGGTTGGAGTCGGAGGGATATCGGCCTTGGATAGAACTGCAGATGAATCGCTTTATGACACAGTTACACAGTTTTGCAGTTGACTGCAGCAGGCAGCCGCTCCTGTGCGAATCGCCGTAACTATACATCGGTAGCGAGCAGGAGACTATGGGGCGAGCACGCTCCGCAAGCGCGCCCAGCCAGCGGTACGCTCCCATGGAGAAGCCGATGCACGGGGTAGGCGGCTCCGATTGCCTCCTGACACCTGCGATCGCTGAGAGAGAAGGACGGTCGGATGTTGTAAACACAGCTGACCGTTCTTCTCCCTGGAATGATCACAGAGCTCCTTCTATATAGGAACACATGTCTCTATGGTCATCTCAGATACCACGCCCCCCACACAGTTAGAGTAACTCCCCTAGGCTCACATTTAACCCCTTCCCTGCCAGTGTCATTACAGTAACCGTGGCATATATATAGCACTGATTACTGTATTAATGTCACTGGTAACCCCAAAAATGTCAGTTAGGGGTCCGATCTGTCCGCCGCAATGTCGCAGACTCTCTCTCTCTCTAGCTGCAAATATTGACTTTTTTTTTTTTTTAACTTCCCCCCCATCTCCATGAGTAAAGAAAATACCTCCCCTAAGGAGCATGAACCACTCCCCTTCCTGTTCTCTAAAGGCGTGATGATTGGCCCATTGCTATCATAAAACGAAGAGATGCCCCTGACCCTAAATAACCTCTGGCTAGGTTTACAGAGGACGCCTTGGCACTCCCAGGGCTGAATGGAGCAGTGGGGGAGGGATGGAAAGATTCACACCGGTGCTCTGGAGTCTGGCTGTGTGGTTGTCCCAATATTTCTGACATTTGTTTCAGGTCTCTTGAGAATCCCCCCGATGGGCAGAATTCACTGGAGTCTCTCTGGAGGCGGTACAGCGAGTTTGAACTTCTGAGGAACTACCTGTCTGTCACTTACTCCTTCGTGGTGGTACCTCCTCTGCCAGAGAAAAGGGTATGTGCCCGTCGTTTAGGTGGATGTGCCCATATTTTGAATGGATCTGCCCGTAGTTTGGGTGGTGTGGCCGTTGGTTGTGTCATGCTTAAGGGTTGTGTGGATGTGCCTGTAAGTTTGGTGGTATGGCTGTAGGTTGTGTCTTGTGGCCGTAGGTTGTGTTGGGTGGATGTGCCTGTAGGATAGGTTGGGTTGTGTGCCCGTGGATTGAGTGGATGTACCCATAGGTTGTTTCATGTGGCTGTAGTTTGGGTAGATGTGCCTGTAGGTTGCGTTGGGTGGATCTGCCCGTAGTTTGTGTGGTGTGGCCGTAGGTTGTGTCGTGTGGCTGTAGGTTGTGTCTATGTGCCTGTGGGTTGGGTGGATGTGCCTGTAGATTGTGTTGGGTGGATGTGCCTGTAGGATGTGTCGTGTACCTGTAATTTGGGTGGTGTGCCCATGGATTGAGTGGATGTGTCCATAGGTTGTTTCATGTGGCTGTAGGTTGGGTGGATGTGCCTGTAGGTTGTGTCGGGTGCCTGTAGGGGTTGTGTGGCTGTAGGTTGGGTGGACATGCCTGTAGGTTGTGTTGTATGGCTGTAGATATGGTGGTATGGCTGTAGGTTGTGATGTTCCTGTAGGTTGTGTCCTGTGGCGGTTGGATGGATGTGCCTGTAGGTTGTGTTGGGTGGATGTGCCTGTAGGTTGGGTGGATGTGCCTGTAGGTTGGGTGGATGTGGTCATAGGTTGGGTGGATGTTGCCTGTAGGTTGGGTGGTGTGGTCAAAGGTTGGGTGGATGCACCTGTAGGTTGGGTGGATGTTGCCTGTCAGTTGGTGTGGTCATAGGTTGGGTGGATGTGCCTGTAAGTTGGGTGGTGTGGTCATAGGTTGGGTGGATGTGCCTGTAGGTTGGGTGGATGTGGTCATAGGTTGGGTGGATGTGCCTGTAGGTTGGGTGGATGTGCCTGTAGGTTGGGTGGATGTGCCTGTAGGTTGGGTGGATGTGGTCATAGGTTGGGTGGATGTGCCTGTAGGTTGGGTGGATGTGCCTGTAGGTTGGGTGGATGTTTCCTGTAGGTTGGGTGGTGTGGTAATAGGTTGGGTGGATGTGCCTGTAGGTTGGGTGGATGTTTCCTGTAGGTTGGGTGGTGTGGTAATAGGTTGGGTGGATGTGCCTGTAGGTTGGGTGGATGTGGTCATAGGTTGGGTGGATGTGCCTGTAGGTTGGGTGGATGTGCCTGTAGGTTGGGTGGATGTGGTCATAGGTTGGGTGGATGTGCCTGTAGGTTGGGTGGATGTGCCTGTAGGTTGGGTGGATGTGCCTGTAGGTTGGGTGGATGTGGTCATAGGTTGGGTGGATGTGCCTGTAGGTTGGGTGGATGTGCCTGTAGGTTGGGTGGATGTTTCCTGTAGGTTGGGTGGTGTGGTAATAGGTTGGGTGGATGTGCCTGTAGGTTGGGTGGATGTGGTCATAGGTTGGGTGGATGTGCCTGTAGGTTGGGTGGATGTGCCTGTAGGTTGGGTGGATGTGCCTGTAGGTTGGGTGGATGCGCCTGTAGGTTGGGTGATGTGGTCATAGGTTGGGTGGATGTTTCCTGTAGGTTGGGTGATGTGGTCATAGGTTGGGTGGATGCGCCTGTAGGTTGGGTGATGTGGTCATAGGTTGGGTGGATGTGCCTGTAGGTTGGGTGATGTGGTCATAGGTTGGGTGGATGCGCCTGTAGGTTGGGTGATGTGGTCATAGATTGGGTGGATGTGCCTGTAGGTTGGGTGGATGTGGATGTGCCTGTAGGTTGGGTGGATGTTTCCTGTAGGTTGGGTGGTGTGGTCATAGGTTGGGTGGATGTGCCTGTAGGTTGGGTGATGTGGTCATAGATTGGGTGGATGTGCCTGTAGATTGGGTGGATGTGCCTGTAGGTTGGGTGGATGCGCCTGTAGGTTGGGTGATGTGGTCATAGGTTGGGTGGATGCGCCTGTAGGTTGGGTGATGTGGTCATAGATTGGGTGGATGTGCCTGTAGGTTGGGTGGATGTGCCTGTAGGTTGGGTGGATGTGCCTGTAGGTTGGGTGGATGCGCCTGTAGGTTGGGTGATGTGGTCATAGGTTGGGTTGATGTGCCCGTCGGTTGGTGTGGCTGTTGGTTGTGTCTTGTGTCTGATTGGTGACTTCCTGGAGAACCGATGATCGTGAAGCTGTACCTCGGAATGCAGAAATGCGTCTCTGATGTTACGGGTGAGCGCTGAATGTGACCGGAGCGTCTGTTGGAACTCTTTTGAATTATTCTCTCTCTCGGCACAGGCAGAATTTGTGTGGCACAAACTGTCGGCTGATAACATGGATCCCGACTTTGTGGAGAGGAGAAGAATCGGCTTGGAGAACTTCCTGCTGCGTGTGGCGGCTCATCCAGTCCTCTCCCAGGATAAACTCTTCACCACCTTCCTCACTCAGGTACAGCCAGTGCTGGGCCGTGATTGGCCATCGCTCTGAACTGGAGCCGCCTTCCCGTCCAAAGGGCCGGAGCTGAGATTTCTGAATTCTTCTTGGGGAAAAAAGAAATTGCCGTAAATTTGCTGTGGGCGGTCTTTAAATGGTAAACAAAGGTTTGGCGTTGGACACATTGTGGAGGGTTTGTGGTGTGACAAGTTGGTGTCACCTGCAATGTCTCCATAAATGGGGGGTCACTCATCATATAAGGACAGATTACTGTCATGGAAGATGGAGATTTGGACAAAGTGCATCTGTTTCCTGTGACAACCAGTCAGAATCCTTCTTTTCTTTCCCCAGGGGAATGATTGATGTCTGTGGGAAAACTAACAATTGATGTTTAATCTGCTTTATATTTTGCCTTCTCTGGTTCCTCCCCTCCCCCCCTCATCAACATAATGCAAATATTAAATGGCCTGATGGTTGGAGTCAGTCTGGAGGGTGGGTTGTATTTGGATAGTAACGCCCACGTTTGATGCTGAGCCTCCATGATTAAAAGAACTGAAATCCAATGAATGAAGAGGGGCGGGGCCAGGGACAGTCAGGCAGGGGCGGAAAAGGCTTGGGTGATGCTGGATGCCCTCCAGCCAGGAAATGAGGCAGGTTCCATCTGACTTGCTGCAGCTTCTAATGCACGTTGTGAGAAGCTCACAGTGTGCAGTGAATTTAGAGGAAGCCATTTCAGTCCTGGGGGGAGGAGCCGATACACCTGTGCAAGGCTGAAGGGGGGGGGGGGGTTGCATAGGGGGGATATATGATAAAATCCGGTTAATGTTATTGTTCTGCCACCAGATTTCCAGGGGTGACCGACACCCTTTACAGACGTGTTCCTGGGGGGGGGGCTGATATTTTCCTCTGTGTCTATTGCTGGAGATTATCTCTCTGGTTTTCTTTCCAGGAGAACGGCTGGAAGGAGGCTGTGAATGAGGCGGGACTACAGGTGAAGGTGAGTGTTGGGTGGGAGATGTCCTCCTCTATTGGGGGTCTCCAAACTTTCTACACAAAGGGCCAGTTTACTGTTCTTCAGATTTTAAGGAGGCCGGACTATGGCCAGTGTGACTAGACTAGTGTGTCCCATCATTGGTGTCAGTGGGAGGAATAGTGTCCCATCATTGGTGTCAGTGGGAGAAATAGTGCCCCATCATTGGTGTCAGTGGGAGGAATAGTGTCCCATCATTGGTGTCAGGGGTAGGAATAGTGTCCCATCATTGGTATCAGTGGGAGGAATAGTGTCCCATCATTGGTGTCAGGGGGAGGAATAGTGTCCCATCATTGGTGTCAGGGGTAGGAATAGTGCCACATCATTGGTGTCAATGGGAGGAATAGTGCCCCATCGTTGGTATCAGTGGGAGGAATAGTGCCCCACCATTAGTATCAGTAGGGTGGAATAGTGCCCCACCGTTGGTGTCAGTGGGAGGAATAGTGCCCCACCATTGGTGTCAGTGGGAGGAATAGTGCCCCACCATTGGTGTCAGTGGGAGGAATAGTGCCCCACCATTGGTGTCAGTGGGAGGAATAGTGCCCCACCATTGGTGTCAGTGGGAGGAATAGTGCCCCACCATTGGTGTCAGTAGGGTGGAATAGTGCCCTATCATTGGTGTCAGTGGGAGGAATAGTGCCCCACCATTGGTGTCAGTGGGAGGAATAGTGCCCCACCATTGATGTCAGTGGGAGGAATAGTGCCCCACCATTGGTGTCAGTAGGGTGGAATAGTGCCCTATCATTGGTGTCAGTGGGAGGAATAGTGCCCCACCGTTGGTGTCAGTGGGAGGAATAGTGCCCCACCGTTGGTGTCAGTGGGAGGAATAGTGTCCCACCATTGGTGTCAGTGGGAGGAATAGTGCCCCTTCATTGGTATCAGTGAGAGGAATAGTGTCCCATCATTGGTGTCAGTGGGAAGAATAGTGCCCCCATCATTGCTGTCAGTGGGAGGAGTAGTTTCCCATCATTCAGCTTCGGGTGTGGCTGCTGGAAGGTTCTCTGGCTGTGTGTCTGTTGCTGCTGCAGGTGATCTGTGTAAGAGGGTGTGAGGTGAAATCCCTCCCAGCTCTCCTGGCCCCCTTCTGGGGAAGCCATGGAGGCCAGCAGGGCCTCTCCTGCTGGAGGCTCTCAGACATCCCCTGGGCGGATGGATGGCACCCCTGCTCCTGTGCAGCCCGTGGTTGGTGATCTCTCTGCACCTGGTGAGGATGAAGATGCTGGATCCATTCGGGAGCGAGTGGTGGCCGGGATCAAAGTCCTCAATAAGGAAAGAGACAAGCTCTACAAGCTTAGAGCGGATTTAAAGCGCCTGAGAAAGCAGCGTGAAGGCTTGTTCAGCAAGAACCGTGGATCAATGGATTCAGAGGTCCAATTAGCGAAAGTCCGTGTGGATCATCAAGAAACTATCGTGGCCATGATGGAAGGCAGGGATGGTCCCTTCAGGGAGAAGTTTTGCAATGAACGGAGGTTTGCAAAGATGGAGGTGGAGGAGGAGACCCCCGGTTCTGACCCCCTTCCCCCTCAAGGTGAGGTAAGCAGCCCATTGCCATCTCAGGGCTCAGGAGGCATGTTGAAAGTTATACAGGTAATGGAGTCTCCAATGCAGGAAGATCAGCTGGTGTTTGGTGATGTGGAGGACTTACCTGAGAGTGTGCCTGATAAAGTAAAGTATATAAAGCCCCAGCTTACAGATAAAACAGTTTTTGTGCCTTTTAGCACCTTGCCTAATGATGGGTTTCCTAATGACACTCCGGGTGATTCCCCTATGCTCAGCAATGTTGTGCCTGCTGCTGATGTCTCTAAACAGGAAAAGTTGTGTTTAAAAAATGACATTTCTGCTGAAGAACCACAAGACCCAGAAGAGCCGATTAACCCCCCTTCTGCTGAGCTTAAAACTATTTCAGTCACTGTTGAACAGGACTCTACAGCGCAGCAGCAGGAAACATCTGGTACTGCATCAGAAACAGTTATCCCTAATAACATTGCAGGCATGGTGGATCCCACCATTATATGTGGAACTGATAATGCTGCTTGTTTAGGCCAAGCTGGTAAAAATAATAATAGTAGTGTACCTGATAATGTGACATCAGTGTGGGGTCTTGGCCCTAATAAGCCTACATTTGCACAGGTGGTAAGCTGTGCTCCTGGCAATATCACCAAGCCAGGGTTACAATCAAGGAGGAGCTCTGCTTCTAATCAGGGTTTTCCCTCGCGGGCTGCCACTATGAGCACCATTGGATCTGGTATTGGATCTATGGCTTCTGCTGGGGGTCCAAGGCGGAACGTAGTCCTCCTTAAATGGGAAGGTGGTGCAGTCCCTCTAGCAAGGCGTATGGTGGTGGACCTGATCTTAGATATGGGTTTTGGGGCTAATGACCTATATGCCCTGATACATGTGGCTGGAAGCCGGGAATACACAGTTAGTTTCACCAGACCAGAGGGTCTTGACTTGTTCTGGGAACGATATATGGCTCGGTGCAGGTCAAGACCCGAATGGGAAGATCTGGTGCCAGTGGCAGTTTCCCAAAGGTCAACAGTGAAGAAAATTACTATTGTCCTTACAAATGAGAGTGTTCCTGCTCGGGACTTAGAGGTCTGGTTGAGAAATTATGGGGATGTTTTGACCAGGCCGGATAAAATTCATGATGAGCGTGGCATCTGGACCGGGGGTTGGTCGGTAACGGTCAGGTTGGCTAGGGATGGGAATGTTGTCCGTCACCTGCCCTCCTCTGCCTTTATAGGGAGGGATAGGATGACCATTTTTTATCCCGGTCAGCCAAAACTGTGTCACCGCTGTGGAGAAAAGGGGCATTTTAGCTCCTCTTGTTCAGCTCTGATCTGTTCAGTGTGTCGGGGGCAGGGTCATGTGGCCAGGGACTGCACCCAGGCGATAAGGTGCAACCTGTGCCTGCGCCTTGGCCACCCCTACAGCCGATGTCCTGAAGCCTGGCATAATATGGATAGAGAGGTGATAGATGATCTGTTAAGGCTGGACAGGATGGAGGATGAGGCCCCTGTTGTACCACCCTCCTCTGCGGTGACTGACCCCCCTGGTCTTGTGCAGGATCCCTCCCTAGTCCCTGTGCCCACCCCTCCTGTATCTGTAAGTTTTCCTTCTGTGTCTGTCCCTGTGTCCCCCCAGCCTACTGTACCGGCTCCTCTTGTGTCAGAATCTGCCAAGTCTGTGCCCCCCAAGTCAGTTATTCCCGATAAAGCTTCCCTTCCTAAGTGTGACCTTAAAGAAGCCCCCCACCCACCAGGAGTGGTAGAGGGTACCAAAAAGGGTGCTGCTGCGGCTTCCTCTGTAAAGAAGTCTTCTGTGAAGACTTCAAAGAAGAAGAAGAAAACAAGAGATGAAAGCATCTCTGAATCTGACCTTCAGTACCTGGAGGAGAGAAGGAAGGTTGTGAGGCGGAAGAGACAGACGGTGAGGACGGAACAGGGACAGGATGCCTCAGTGACTGTCTCCAACCGTTCTAGGGCTTCTGCTTGGGATATCTCCTCATCTGGGGATTCTTCTGAGCAGAATTCAGAAATTGAAATGGAGTTGGAGGAGGCTTCAAGAAAGAGAGAGGCTTCTGGTGATGAGCAGCAGAGGGGAGCTAAGAAGCAATCCACCCAATAACCCAAATGGCGGTTCCCCCTCCGTTAAAAGTGGTGACAATAAATGTCGCCAGCATTAAGTCGGTAAGAGCTCGTTCTATGGCCTTCTTTTTGTTCAGCCAATTAGATGCTGAAATTTTATTTTTGCAGGAGACTAGGCTCACCTCCTTGGCAGATATTCATATGGCCAAGAGAGAGTGGAGGTATGGTCCATCTTACTGGTCTCTTGCGGCCGAGCCTTACGGCGGGGTGGCGGTGTTGTTTAAAACCGGCATGGTAACTGTCCGGCGGGTTATTGAGGTGGAGATTGGGAGATGTATGGTCTTAGACGTTCTTGTGGGAGGGCAGGACCTGCGCCTAATTAATATCTATGGGCCGCACACAAAGTGGGACAGGAAATGCCTTTTTACAAGGATCAAGCCATTTCTTTTTACATCCCGGCAAGTGGTTTTTGGAGGTGACTTTAATACTGTGACTAGGCCCAAGGACAGGAAGGACTTCAATGACCGGCTGGGATATGATAGCGTTTTTTTAAATAGTATGGTTAGGGATGCTGGTCTTGTGGATGTGCACATTAAGCACCTCCCGGATGACACAGGGTTCACCTTTCATCGAGGTAATAGTCAGAGTAGGATAGATAGGTTTTTTTTGAAGGAGGCCTCTGCTTTCTCACCCCCAGTGGTGCAGGCGGTGGAGTTCTCTGATCACTGTATGCTATCTGTGGTCTTGAATGCTTCAGATTTCCCTCAGAGGGGCAAAGGCATCTGGAGATTAAATTCGACTCTCCTTGAGGAAGAACATGTTAGACAATCCTTTGAGGAATTCTTTCAGGCACAGGTGACCATCCTGGACTTTTGTAGCAGCAAGGCTGAGTGGTGGGAGCTGACCAAAAAGAGGATTGCTGGATTCTTCAGGGGCCTAGCCAATAAAAAACAGTTTAATAGATACATGACCTACCAACGTTTGCGGAGGAAGCTGGATATTCTTGTCTCGAGAGGAGGAGATCCTGGGGCAATCTCTGAAGTGAAAATCCTCCTCAGGAAGTGTCAATATGACCGGCATACCTCTTTGGTTCTGGAGCGGGACTATGGGAAATACCACTCGCCTGACCCTTACCAGAACTGCAAACAGGGTGTAGCTGTTAAGATGGTCGTTGGCCTTAAGGATAGTACAGGTTCCTTGACAAAGTCCAGGTCAGGGATCCTGGAGGTCGTGAGGTCTTTTTATGCTGAACTTCTTGGGAGGAAGGAGCTTGACCGAGACAAGATGGAAAGCTTTTTGGACTCTATTCCAGGTCTAAATGGTGGAGATGTCCCTTTGATGAATTTGACAGAAGAGATCACAGTTGAAGAGGTGACGAGGGCAATTGAACAGCTTGCCATCAAGAAGTCACCTGGACCGGATGGTCTGACGGCTGAGTTTTACAAAGCCTTTAAGTCTATTCTGGCCCCACATTTGGTAGAGATTTTTAACAGTTGTCTTGCTGAGGGGGTGCTTCCCCCTTCCATGAGACACTCAGCTGTGATTCTTCTTTCAAAAGGTAAAGATCCTTCGATGATTGAGAATTGGCGCCCCATCAGCCTTCTCAATGTCGATAGAAAGGTGCTGGCGAAGATACTTTTCTGGCGCCTATCGGCAGTAGCAGAGTCTTTGCTTTCTCGCCATCAGCACTGTTCGATCCAGGGTAGGAGCACCTTCACAGCGGTTTTAGCTGTCCGGGAGGCCTTGGAGCAGTGCAGGGCTGCAGGCTGGGGAAAGTATCTACTGGCATTGGATCAGGCAAAGGCTTTCGATCGTGTCAACCATGAGTACCTGTGGTTGCTCTTTAGTAAGTACGGTCTGCCGGGTGGTTTTGTCGATTGGTTAAAAGTTTTGTATAAGGGGGCAGAAAGCTTCCCTCTTGTTAATGGTTGGGTTGGACAGTCCTTTGAGGTTGGTTCTGGGGTGCGCCAGGGTTGTCCGCTGAGTCCCCTGCTCTATGTGTTTGCAATCGACCCCTTCATCAGGAGGCTAGAGAGCAGCATGTTGTGTGGGGTACCAGTGGGAATCCCGGGTGAGCCGCCTTTGAGGGTTGTTGCCTATGCGGATGATGTGTCAGTGATTGTCACTGGGACAGATGAAGCGGAGGAGGTGGTCTCTCTGACATCACGGTACTCTGAAGCATCAGGCTCCAAGATCAATCAGGAAAAGAGTGAAGTTTTTTGGATGGGAAAGGAAGGTGAGGGGTTTGATCTCCCGGACACTTTTCCAGTGCCCCAGGAAAAAATTAAGATATTAGGCATTGAATTTGGACCTGGCGATTATGGCCTCAAAAACTGGGAGGGCAGGCTGGAAGTTGCCAATACTAAGGTGGTCAGCTGGAAGAGATGGAAGTTATCTCTGAGGGAAAGGGTTGATCTGATTAAGACTTACCTGATACCGATCTTCTTGTATGTCAGCCCTGTCTGCATCTTGCCAGTGTCTCTCTATGCTAGGATCTATAGTGTGTTCTTCCAGATGCTGTGGGGGAACAGACTGAACCCCATCAAGAGGAATGTCACCTATCTATCCAGGAGGGAGGGTGGCTTAGGTATGGTCAACCCCGTTCTTTTCTTTTCACTGCTATTTCTCAAGTTTAACATTGGTAGTATGCTTGCAGTGGAACCTCCTGGATGGGCAGGCATGTTTAGATCTTGGTTTAGGCCTTTTCTGCGACTTTGGGAAGAAGGTGGCCAAGTGAAGAATCTCAGGGGTCATCGTGGTCAGCTCCCAGCCTATGTCGCTCCGTGTCTGAAGTTGCTGCGGCAGTGGCGACTGTCGGCTGAAGATCTCAGATCCGCTCCGAGGAAAGTCCTTATGAGCCGAGTCTTGAGTGAAGTCTTTCATGACCCACTGGCCTTAAGGGATTGCCCAGGCCCAATTTTGAGGGAAGGGTTAAGATTGATTAATTTGGCTAGAGTCCCCCTTAAATTCAGGGATCTGGCCTGGTTGTGCTTCCACGGGAGGCTCTATGTTCGGGGCAATTTGAAATTCCGCAGTGGGATGGATCGTGGTTGTCCTCGGGAGGAATGTGCAGGTGAGGAGGAGACTATGGACCATTTTCTGCTTCGTTGCCCTTTTAACATAGAGGTATACAAACAGGTTGGGCGGGCCCTCGGTGTTCCTTTCCTCTCCAGGCTGGGTTATGCTGAGTGGGTGTACGGAGCATTCAATACTGGTGGGGGCTTTTGTTTGGATACACTTTTTTTAGTTAGTTTAGTAGTCCGTTATTACACATGGAACGCACGGTGTCAGGTCACCCTTCGGCGTAAAATCCTTCCTGTTCAGGTGGTGGTGTGTGACATTCTGCATGAGGTGGGGAAGATTCGGGCGCTTGAGAGAGACAAGTGGGGTCAGAGGGCTTGGCTGAAGGCGTGGAGGGGTTTCAGGCCTCCCTGACTGCCAGGAGTCTCTTTCCCGGGTGTGGCTTTCTGTCTCTTATCACCCTAGATTTTTTCTTAATGCTCAGTTTTTGATAAATGGCTGCATACATAGGTGATGGGTTGTGCCTCTTAGGCCCTCTCTGCTGCTTTATGTAAATAGTTTTCTAAGAATGTTGGAAGTGGATTATGTATATATTGTATATATTCTGCACATGGATGTGAATTCCTTTGTTTTTTTTTGTTGGAATATTGTACTATAGTTCTGTTTTTTACTTTTGTATAAAATATGTTGCTTGATTCTTTTCAATAAAAGATCAATAGTGCCCCACCATTGGTGTCAGTGGGAGGAATAGTGCCCCACCATTGGTGTCAGTGGGAGGAATAGTGCCCCACCATTGGTGTCAGTGGGAGGAATAGTGCCCCACCATTGGTGTCAGTGGGAGGAATAGTGCCCCACCATTGGTGTCAGTAGGGTGGAATAGTGCCCTATCATTGGTGTCAGTGGGAGGAATAGTGCCCCACCATTGGTGTCAGTGGGAGGAATAGTGCCCCACCATTGATGTCAGTGGGAGGAATAGTGCCCCACCATTGGTGTCAGTAGGGTGGAATAGTGCCCTATCATTGGTGTCAGTGGGAGGAATAGTGCCCCACCGTTGGTGTCAGTGGGAGGAATAGTGCCCCACCGTTGGTGTCAGTGGGAGGAATAGTGTCCCACCATTGGTGTCAGTGGGAGGAATAGTGCCCCACCATTGGTGTCAGTGGGAGGAATAGTGCCTCACCATTGGTGTCAGTGGGAGGAATAGTGTCCCACCATTGGTGTCAGTGGGAGGAATAGTGTCCCATCATTGGTGTCAGTGGGGGGAATAGTGTCCCATCATTGGTATCAGTGGGAGGAATAGTGCCCCATCATTGGTGTCAGTAGGGTGGAATAGTGCCCCATCATTGGTGTCAGTGGCAGGAATAGTGTCCCATCATTGCTGTCAGTGGGAGGAATAGTGCCCCATCATTGGTGTCAGTGGGAGGAATAGTGCCCCATCATTGGTGTCAGTGGGAGGAATAGTGCCCCATCATTGGTGTCAGTGGGAGGAATAGTGCCCCACCATTGGTGTCAGTGGGAGGAATAGTACTCCATCATTCAGCTTCGGGTGTGGCTGCTGGAAGGTTCTCTGGCTGTGTGTCTGTTGCTGCTGCAGGTGATCTGTGTAGGAGGGGAGTGAGGTGAAATCCCTCCCAGCTCTCCTGGCCCCCTTCTGGGGAAGCCATGGAGGCCAGCAGGGCCTCTCCTGCTGGAGGCTCTCAGACATCCCCTGGGCGGATGGATGGCACCCCTGCTCCTGTGCAGCCCGTGGTTGGTGATCTCTCTGCACCTGGTGAGGATGAAGATGCTGGATCCATTCGGGAGCGAGTGGTGGCCGGGATCAAAGTCCTCAATAAGGAGAGAGACAAGCTCTACAAGCTTAGAGCGGATTTAAAGCGCCTGAGAAAGCAGCGTGAAGGCTTGTTCAGCAAGAACCGTGGATCAATGGATTCAGAGGTCCAATTAGCGAAAGTCCGTGTGGATCATCAAGAAACTATCGTGGCCATGATGGAAGGCAGGGATGGTCCCTTCAGGGAGAAGTTTTGCAATGAACGGAGGTTTGCAAAGATGGAGGTGGAGGAGGAGACCCCCGGTTCTGACCCCCTTCCCCCTCAAGGTGAGGTAAGCAGCCCATTGCCATCTCAGGGCTCAGGAGGCATGTTGAAAGTTATACAGGTAATGAAGTCTCCAATGCAGGAAGATCAGCTGGGGTTTGGTGATGTGGAGGACTTACCTGAGAGTGTGCCTGATAAAGTAAAGTATATAAAGCCCCAGCTTACAGATAAAACAGTTTTTGTGCCTTTTAGCACCTTGCCTAATGATGGGTTTCCTAATGACACTCCGGGTGATTCCCCTATGCTCAGCAATGTTGTGCCTGCTGCTGATGTCTCTAAACAGGAAAAGTTGTGTTTAAAAAATGACATTTATGCTGAAGAACCACAAAACCCAGAAGAGCCGATTAACCCCCCTTCTGCTGAGCTTAAAACTATTTCAGTCACTGTTGAACAGGACTCTACAGCGCAGCAGCAGGAAACATCTGGTACTGCATCAGAAACAGTTATCCCTAATAACATTGCAGGCATGGTGGATCCCACCATTATATGTGGAACTGATAATGCTGCTTGTTTAGGCCAAGCTGGTAAAAATAATAATAGTAATGTACCTGATAATGTGACATCAGTGTGGGGTCTTGGCCCTAATAAGCCTACATTTGCACAGGTGGTAAGCTGTGCTCCTGGCAATATCACCAAGCCAGGGTTACAATCAAGGAGGAGCTCTGCTTCTAATCAGGGTTTTCCCTCGCGGGCTGCCACTATGAGCACCATTGGATCTGGTATTGGATCTATGGCTTCTGCTGGGGGTCCAAGGCGGAACGTAGTCCTCCTTAAATGGGAAGGTGGTGCAGTCCCTCTAGCAAGGCGTATGGTGGTGGACCTGATCTTAGATATGGGTTTTGGGGCTAATGACCTATATGCCCTGATACATGTGGCTGGAAGCCGGGAATACACAGTTAGTTTCACCAGACCAGAGGGTCTTGACTTGTTCTGGGAACGATATATGGCTCGGTGCAGGTCAAGACCCGAATGGGAAGGTCTGGTGCCAGTGGCAGTTTCCCAAAGGTCAACAGTGAAGAAAATTACTATTGTCCTTACAAATGAGAGTGTTCCTGCTCGGGACTTAGAGGTCTGGTTGAGAAATTATGGGGATGTTTTGACCAGGCCGGATAAAATTCATGATGAGCGTGGCATCTGGACCGGGGGTTGGTCGGTAACGGTCAGGTTGGCTAGGGATGGGAATGTTGTCCGTCACCTGCCCTCCTCTGCCTTTATAGGGAGGGATAGGATGACCATTTTTTATCCCGGTCAGCCAAAACTGTGTCACCGCTGTGGAGAAAAGGGGCATTTTAGCTCCTCTTGTTCAGCTCTGATCTGTTCAGTGTGTCGGGGGCAGGGTCATGTGGCCAGGGACTGCACCCAGGCGATAAGGTGCAACCTGTGCCTGCGCCTTGGCCACCCCTACAGCCGATGTCCTGAAGCCTGGCATAATATGGATAGAGAGGTGATAGATGATCTGTTAAGGCTGGACAGGATGGAGGATGAGGCCCCTGTTGTACCACCCTCCTCTGCGGTGACTGACCCCCCTGGTCTTGTGCAGGATCCCTCCCTAGTCCCTGTGCCCACCCCTCCTGTATCTGTAAGTTTTCCTTCTGTGTCTGTCCCTGTGTCCCCCCAGCCTACTGTACCGGCTCCTCTTGTGTCAGAATCTGCCAAGTCTGTGCCCCCCAAGTCAGTTATTCCCGATAAAGCTTCCCTTCCTAAGTGTGACCTTAAAGAAGCCCCCCACCCACCAGGAGTGGTAGAGGGTACCAAAAAGGGTGCTGCTGCGGCTTCCTCTGTAAAGAAGTCTTCTGTGAAGACTTCAAAGAAGAAGAAGAAAACAAGAGATGAAAGCATCTCTGAATCTGACCTTCAGTACCTGGAGGAGAGAAGGAAGGTTGTGAGGCGGAAGAGACAGACGGTGAGGACGGAACAGGGACAGGATGCCTCAGTGACTGTCTCCAACCGTTCTAGGGCTTCTGCTTGGGATATCTCCTCATCTGGGGATTCTTCTGAGCAGAATTCAGAAATTGAAATGGAGTTGGAGGAGGCTTCAAGAAAGAGAGAGGCTTCTGGTGATGAGCAGCAGAGGGGAGCTAAGAAGCAATCCACCCAATAACCCAAATGGCGGTTCCCCCTCCGTTAAAAGTGGTGACAATAAATGTCGCCAGCATTAAGTCGGTAAGAGCTCGTTCTATGGCCTTCTTTTTGTTCAGCCAATTAGATGCTGAAATTTTATTTTTGCAGGAGACTAGGCTCACCTCCTTGGCAGATATTCATATGGCCAAGAGAGAGTGGAGGTATGGTCCATCTTACTGGTCTCTTGCGGCCGAGCCTTACGGCGGGGTGGCGGTGTTGTTTAAAACCGGCATGGTAACTGTCCGGCGGGTTATTGAGGTGGAGATTGGGAGATGTATGGTCTTAGACGTTCTTGTGGGAGGGCAGGACCTGCGCCTAATTAATATCTATGGGCCGCACACAAAGTGGGACAGGAAATGCCTTTTTACAAGGATCAAGCCATTTCTTTTTACATCCCGGCAAGTGGTTTTTGGAGGTGACTTTAATACTGTGACTAGGCCCAAGGACAGGAAGGACTTCAATGACCGGCTGGGATATGATAGCGTTTTTTTAAATAGTATGGTTAGGGATGCTGGTCTTGTGGATGTGCACATTAAGCACCTCCCGGATGACACAGGGTTCACCTTTCATCGAGGTAATAGTCAGAGTAGGATAGATAGGTTTTTTTTGAAGGAGGCCTCTGCTTTCTCACCCCCAGTGGTGCAGGCGGTGGAGTTCTCTGATCACTGTATGCTATCTGTGGTCTTGAATGCTTCAGATTTCCCTCAGAGGGGCAAAGGCATCTGGAGATTAAATTCGACTCTCCTTGAGGAAGAACATGTTAGACAATCCTTTGAGGAATTCTTTCAGGCACAGGTGACCATCCTGGACTTTTGTAGCAGCAAGGCTGAGTGGTGGGAGCTGACCAAAAAGAGGATTGCTGGATTCTTCAGGGGCCTAGCCAATAAAAAACAGTTTAATAGATACATGACCTACCAACGTTTGCGGAGGAAGCTGGATATTCTTGTCTCGAGAGGAGGAGATCCTGGGGCAATCTCTGAAGTGAAAATCCTCCTCAGGAAGTGTCAATATGACCGGCATACCTCTTTGGTTCTGGAGCGGGACTATGGGAAATACCACTCGCCTGACCCTTACCAGAACTGCAAACAGGGTGTAGCTGTTAAGATGGTCGTTGGCCTTAAGGATAGTACAGGTTCCTTGACAAAGTCCAGGTCAGGGATCCTGGAGGTCGTGAGGTCTTTTTATGCTGAACTTCTTGGGAGGAAGGAGCTTGACCGAGACAAGATGGAAAGCTTTTTGGACTCTATTCCAGGTCTAAATGGTGGAGATGTCCCTTTGATGAATTTGACAGAAGAGATCACAGTTGAAGAGGTGACGAGGGCAATTGAACAGCTTGCCATCAAGAAGTCACCTGGACCGGATGGTCTGACGGCTGAGTTTTACAAAGCCTTTAAGTCTATTCTGGCCCCACATTTGGTAGAGATTTTTAACAGTTGTCTTGCTGAGGGGGTGCTTCCCCCTTCCATGAGACACTCAGCTGTGATTCTTCTTTCAAAAGGTAAAGATCCTTCGATGATTGAGAATTGGCGCCCCATCAGCCTTCTCAATGTCGATAGAAAGGTGCTGGCGAAGATACTTTTCTGGCGCCTATCGGCAGTAGCAGAGTCTTTGCTTTCTCGCCATCAGCACTGTTCGATCCAGGGTAGGAGCACCTTCAC
This sequence comes from Pelophylax lessonae, assembly GCF_965119305.1. Classification (NCBI taxonomy): domain Eukaryota; kingdom Metazoa; phylum Chordata; class Amphibia; order Anura; family Ranidae; genus Pelophylax; species Pelophylax lessonae. Next base: position 329,307,247 of record NC_138773.1, read on the forward strand.
AGCGGTTTTAGCTGTCCGGGAGGCCTTGGAGCAGTGCAGGGCTGCAGGCTGGGGAAAGTATCTACTGGCATTGGATCAGGCAAAGGCTTTCGATCGTGTCAACCATGAGTACCTGTGGTTGCTCTTTAGTAAGTACGGTCTGCCGGGGGGGCGTGGCCGGGATGTGAAGCCGAGCGGACGTGTGAAGCCGGAGCTCCGATCCTGATCTCATCCTTTTCTGTCCTTGAGCTACCCGATCATCCTCGGCACCCCCTTTTTCACCCTGGGTCCCCCTAAGAAGACGAGCGGGAAGCAGCGAGCCCCTCCGATAGCTCCCGGGAGGCTCCGTTCTTCGGCTGCGCCCGCTTCTTCTCCCGGTCCCCAGAGGCCGCCGGCGGCCATCTTGGACACGAGGCCTCCTCTCTCCAGCATGTCGGTCAGCACCCAGACGGAGCCGAGCCCTGGCCGACCACAGGATCCCTCTCCATCGGACATCCTGGAGGCGATTAAGGCATGTAAGGATACCCTGACTGTTAAAATCGACTATCTGGCGACGGATATCAGCCTTATTAGACATGACTTGGACAAGTTCCGTTCTCGGGTGTCTGAGGCGGAGGATCGCATCTCCCGCCTGGAGGACAATTCCAGGGAGGACTCCAGGGACATCCATGCCTTACAGCTGCAGGTGAAGGCTCTCCAGGACAGGGCGATTGATACCGAAAATCGCCTGAGGCGCAACAACATCCGCATCCTGGGGTTGCCGGAGCGGGCTGAGGGCTCCAAACCTGCCGAATTTGCGGAGGCCTTCCTCCCCAAGCTGCTGGATTTGCCTGACATGCCGCCTACCTTCGTGGTGGAGAGGGCACACAGGGTTCCCCCGACCCCCCCCCGCTCCGGGGGCACCTCCCAGGCCGTTCCTGCTGCGGCTGCTTAACTACAGGGACCGGGACAGACTGTTGGCGGCGGCTCGCTCCAAGAAAGAACTCCGTTATGAGGACGCCCGAATTATGCTGTTCCCGGACTACTCGCAAGAAGTGCAACGTCAACGCCGCCAATTCACCGACATCCGCAAGCGTCTCCGCGATTTGGGCATCAAGTACAGCCTCCTCTATCCGAGCAGACTCCGGGTAATCGATGGCGATCGCACCCGGTTCTTTGATACTCCGGAACAGGCGGCTTCCTGGCTGGACGTTCGCTGATCCGTGCTGCCTCCTGGGCCCGAGTAACGCAAGTATCCATCCTGTTTCAGCTGTGGCCCTGGATTTCTCCCTTATCTGTCCCCCTGCCTTGCCCTCCTGCCCCGGTCCCCTGCCTGCCCCCCCACGTCTCCTATTTCGTGCCTTGGGAATTGCCTTTACCCATTCATGATGTACTCTGGGTAGCTCACTGTTAAGGAGCTGGCTTCAAGACGTTAGACTGTGCTGTGACGTTTGGTTTTCTCCCCTTTTTTCTCTTTTTGCTGACCCCTCCGCTCCTGGTGCTGCCCCCCCCCCCCGGCCACTTACTCAGGTCCCCCCCCCTTGTTTTTGTTCCCCCCTGCCCCTCACTCCCGTGCTCTATGCTATAGCTCTCGAGGGAGCTCTGGTTCAATGACGTTGTCGTTTTTTGGGGTACAGGCCGGCCCCAGCTCCCCCCGGGGGGCCTTGGTTCCCCCCCCGGTTCCTTTTTTCTTTTTGCGGGGGATGCTGGGGTTTGGCAGGATAGGCACTACGTGCCTGGGTTATGTTGTTATTCGCTTTTGTGTTTTGGTGTTCATTGTTCTGTGTTTAAGTGTGTGGTGCTTGGGTCCGACTGGTCTTGCTACTCCCCAGATGCTACGGCAGGCCCCCGCGGGGTCCCTCCCCATCTTCACCCTAGCTGTTTGTTATGGCCTCCCGTGACTCCCAGTCCTTCTCCGTTATCTCCTGGAATGTCAGGGGCCTTAACTCCAAATTTAAGAGGGCTCTGATGTTTCAGTACCTGTCCTCCCGCAAGCCTTCTATAGTGATCCTTCAAGAGACGCATCTGGTGGGAAGCAAGCTACAGTCCCTCAAAAAGCCATGGGTTCACAAATCATTTCATGCTTCTTACTCTAGCTACGCCCGTGGGGTCTCGGTGCTGATCCGCAAAACCTTGCCTTGCGAGGTGGAGGCGGTCCACACGGACCCCATGGGCCGCTATGTTGTTTTGGTCCTCACCATGTGGCACTGTAGATATGTGTTAGTGGGCCTATATGTTCCTCCTCCGTTTAAGTCTATTATTCTCTACACTGTGTTGGATAAGGTCTCCCCTTACTGCCCTGCGAAATTGCTGTTTCTGGGGGACTTCAATGCCATTCTCTCCCCTGCTCTGGACAGGCCTTCACCCCCTAAATCCTTTTCAGAGGATCTGCTGCATTGGTCGGAGGCTGCTGGGGTGCGGGAGGTCTGGCGTTGGAAGCACCCGGACCAAAGAGGTTATTCGTGTTTCTCCTCTTCTTATAAGACCTCCTCCAGAATTGACCTGGCGTTTGCCAACTCCCTGGCGTTATCCGCTGTGGTGACGGCGAAGTACTTACCGGCGGGTCTGTCTGACCACTGCCCCTTGGAGCTCACCCTCCGCTCTGGCGCGGCCCGTTCGGCCTCCATGTGGCGTTTGGGCTCCCAGTGGGTGGAACAACCGGATGTCGCCTCTCGGATCCCGCCGGTTCTGGAGGACTATTGGAGGAACAATGCCGACACGTCCTCACCTGGGTTGGTTTGGGACGCGTTTAAAGCCTATACTAGGGGCCAATATATGTCTATCATTAAAGGGGTTAAGGTACAACAGGCCGCGGAGCTGACTCGCCTGGAGGGGGGGGTGGAGGGGGCCACTGCCGCGTACGGCCTGGACCCTTCTACCTCAAACTTCGAGGCGTTGCAGGCGAAGAAGCGAGACCTCCACCTTCACATGTCCGAGGTCACGAGGTTGTCCATGTATCACTCTCGACAATCCTTTTTTGAGCAAGGGGATAGGAATGGTAGGTTTCTGGCGTTGATATCCCAGCATGATGCCCCCCTGACGGTGGTCCCGGAGCTCACTTCTCCCGCGGGGGTTTCCCTGACCGCTCCCGAGGACATCTTAGATGCCTTTCGCTCATATTATAGTGCCCTCTACACCACTACCCTTCCCCCAGACTTTCGACCGACCGCTTTGGACTCCCTTCTGGACCCCGTGGCCCTGGGCTGGCTCTCTGATTGCGAGAGGGAATGGCTGGTGAGACCCATCACATCTGAGGAGGTCCTGGCTGTTCTCTCGACTATTCCAGGGGGCAGGGCTCCGGGTCCAGACGGTCTCCCCGTGGACTTTTACAAGACCCACTCTGGACTCTTGGCCCCTCTACTGGCTTCGTTGTTCTCCAGGTGTCTTGCGGAGGGGTCTCTCCCTCCCTCGATGGCTGAAGCGCATGTTGTTCTTATCTATAAGCCCCCTAAGGACCCGAAACTGTGTGCTTCTTACCGACCTATAGCGCTGCTCAACACGGACCTAAAGATCCTGACCAAACTACTGGCTATTCGCCTGCAGCCCTTGCTCCCCTCTGTGGTTGACCAAGACCAGACTGGCTTTATGCCTCATAGGTCCACAGACGTTAACCTCCGCAGACTGTATACCAACCTCCAGGCGCAACATGTCAATGTGGGTTCCAGAGTGGTTGCTTCACTGGATATCGAAAAGGCTTTCGATTCGGTGGAGTGGCCCTTCCTGTGGGAGACTCTCAGAAGGATGGGGTTCCCCCTGCTCTTCATTAAGTGGTTAAAAATCATTTACAGCTCACCGGTGGCGGCTATTCGTTTGGGGGGACGGCTGTCGTCTTGGTTTGCTCTGTCCAGGGGCACGAGGCAGGGCTGCCCTCTCTCCCCGGCCCTGTTCGCCATTGCTATGGAGCCGGTGGCGGAGGCCCTCCGCATTTCCCCGCTGGTTCGGGGCCTGCGGATTGCCGGGCTGGAGGAGAGGGTGGCCCTGTACGCTGACGACCTGCTGTTGTTCCTGAATGATGCCGACTCTTCGCTCACGGGTGCCTTACATGTCCTGGAGGCCTACTCTCGGGTAACCGGGCTGCGGGTCAACTGGTCCAAGTCGCAGCTGTTGGCGATCGACCAGGGGGCCCGACGCTCGGCGCCGCCCGATATTCAGCTACAGTGGGTGGATGTGTTGGTGTATCTGGGAGTTAGGGTCTCTGGGGTCGCTGACGACTTTGTCGCTCTCAACCTGGAACCGGTGGTGGCGGCGCTCAGGACCAGGCTGAAGGCATGGGAGAACTTGCCCCTTTCCCTTCTGGGCCGGATTAACCTGGTCAAGATGAAAGTGCTGCCCAAATTTACGTATCTCTTCCGACACTCCCCGCAATGGATACCAAAATCCTTCTTCACTTCCCTGAATAAGTTGTTCTCCTCCTTTTTGTGGGGTCCCCGCCCCCCGAGATATAAACTTTCCACCCTTATGCGCCCCCCCTCACAGGGGGGCCTAGCTTTCCCTGATTGCCACAAATATTTTCTAGCCTCCCAGCTGGTGTCTGCGGCTTGGTGGCTGAACCCCGACCTGCATAACTCGGCGGTTGCGGTGGAGGCAGCGGTGCTCGGGTCCGTGGAGGCGCTCACTCATCTGTTGTTTCGGGGTCCTAGGGCCCCGCATGGTCTCACGACCTCCATGGTTACGGTCCTGCGGGCTTGGAAATCCGGTTTGCAGCTAGAGGGCTATCCGGGCACTGCTGTCTCCCCCAACGCACCTCTGTGGTATAATCCCAACTTGCCGCATCTCTGCTCCCTCCCGGACCCAGCGGTGTGGACGAAGTACCATGTCAAGAAACTTTCAGACATCTCCCCTGACCTCTCCTTTCCCCCCCTTCAATTTTTCGTAGATTCCTTCCATGTACCACCCTCCATGGTTTTCCGCTACCTACAGCTCTCCCATGCCTTCAAATCCCAGTTTCCACCCGGTGGTTCCCAGGTAGTGCAGTCGGATCTTGAGCGGGTTTTGCGGCACGACTGCTCTGAACGAGCGTTGTCGACCCTTTACGCGCATCTCCTCCGGGTGCACTCTCCGGAGCTCTCTGGTCTCCGTGCTCGGTGGACCAGGGACGTTCCGGACCTGGACCAAGAGGACTGGATGAACATGTGGGAGGTTCCATTCAAGATGTTGGTCTCACTCAGGGATAGACTTATTCAATTCAAAATTGCACACAGAGCCTACCTCACCCCGCATAGGTTACATAAAATGCACGTCTCCCAGTCGCCGGAGTGCTGGCGCTGTGGCCAGGCCCCGGGTGACTTCCTTCATATATTCTGGACCTGTCCCCATCTCTCTACCTTCTGGTCCGGGGTGCTGCACACGATCACAGAGGTCTCCTCCATCTCGCTAGATCCCTCCCCGAGAATATGTTTACTCGGTCTACTGGATGATCTGGTGTCTCGGGTGGCGGACCGCACGTTGCTCGGTTTATTATTGTTTTATGCCAGGAAATCCATTGTGCTCCACTGGCGCCAGCGCTCCCCTCCCACGGTTCAACAATGGAGGTCCCTGGTGAATTCAGTCCTCCCCTTATATAAAGACACATATGTGCACAGGGGTTGCCGGAAAAAGTTTGATAGGGTGTGGACTCGGTGGCTCTCCGATCCCCCCGCTGTCCCGGGTGGGGGAGGCGGGTCTCGCCTTCCGTCTTAGGCGGATGGCGCCCCTCGCCTTGGGGTGTTATGGGATTCTGTGATGTTTGGGGCTGTCCTGTATTGAGCATGGGCCCTGCTGATGAGTTTTGGTGAGGATCTCCTATTGATTAACAATATCTGCTGTGTCTCTCAGGGCTGCTGTGTATACCTCTTACTTGGTTTGTACTACACTTGCCTTTCCCTTTGGACCCCTGCGCGGGTGCCGTGTTTCATTATGTATGTATTGCTGCTAGCTCGTATCTGGTCTGAGCCTGAGCACCAATGTTTGTAGTTGTTGTTTTTTTTTCTTGCAAATTCAATAAAAAAGATTTTCAAAAAAAAAAAAAGTACGGTCTGCCGGGTGGTTTTGTCGATTGGTTAAAAGTTTTGTATAAGGGGGCAGAAAGCTTCCCTCTTGTTAATGGTTGGGTTGGACAGTCCTTTGAGGTTGGTTCTGGGGTGCGCCAGGGTTGTCCGCTGAGTCCCCTGCTCTATGTGTTTGCAATCGACCCCTTCATCAGGAGGCTAGAGAGCAGCATGTTGTGTGGGGTACCAGTGGGAATCCCGGGTGAGCCGCCTTTGAGGGTTGTTGCCTATGCGGATGATGTGTCAGTGATTGTCACTGGGACAGATGAAGCGGAGGAGGTGGTCTCTCTGACATCACGGTACTCTGAAGCATCAGGCTCCAAGATCATTCAGGAAAAGAGTGAAGTTTTTTGGATGGGAAAGGAAGGTGAGGGGTTTGATCTCCCGGACACTTTTCCAGTGCCCCAGGAAAAAATTAAGATATTAGGCATTGAATTTGGACCTGGCGATTATGGCCTCAAAAACTGGGAGGGCAGGCTGGAAGTTGCCAATACTAAGGTGGTCAGCTGGAAGAGATGGAAGTTATCTCTGAGGGAAAGGGTTGATCTGATTAAGACTTACCTGATACCGATCTTCTTGTATGTCAGCCCTGTCTGCATCTTGTCAGTGTCTCTCTATGCTAGGATCTATAGTGTGTTCTTCCAGATGCTGTGGGGGAACAGACTGAACCCCATCAAGAGGAATGTCACCTATCTATCCAGGAGGGAGGGTGGCTTAGGTATGGTCAACCCCGTTCTTTTCTTTTCACTGCTATTTCTCAAGTTTAACATTGGTAGTATGCTTGCAGTGGAACCTCCTGGATGGGCAGGCATGTTTAGATCTTGGTTTAGGCCTTTTCTGCGACTTTGGGAAGAAGGTGGCCAAGTGAAGAATCTCAGGGGTCATCGTGGTCAGCTCCCAGCCTATGTCGCTCCGTGTCTGAAGTTGCTGCGGCAGTGGCGACTGTCGGCTGAAGATCTCAGATCCGCTCCGAGGAAAGTCCTTATGAGCCGAGTCTTGAGTGAAGTCTTTCATGACCCACTGGCCTTAAGGGATTGCCCAGGCCCAATTTTGAGGGAAGGGTTAAGATTGATTAATTTGGCTAGAGTCCCCCTTAAATTCAGGGATCTGGCCTGGTTGTGCTTCCACGGGAGGCTCTATGTTCGGGGCAATTTGAAATTCCGCAGTGGGATGGATCGTGGTTGTCCTCGGGAGGAATGTGCAGGTGAGGAGGAGACTATGGACCATTTTCTGCTTCGTTGCCCTTTTAACATAGAGGTATACAAACAGGTTGGGCGGGCCCTCGGTGTTCCTTTCCTCTCCAGGCTGGGTTATGCTGAGTGGGTGTACGGAGCATTCAATACTGGTGGGGGCTTTTGTTTGGATACACTTTTTTTAGTTAGTTTAGTAGTCCGTTATTACACATGGAACGCACGGTGTCAGGTCACCCTTCGGCGTAAAATCCTTCCTGTTCAGGTGGTGGTGTGTGACATTCTGCATGAGGTGGGGAAGATTCGGGCGCTTGAGAGAGACAAGTGGGGTCAGAGGGCTTGGCTGAAGGCGTGGAGGGGTTTCAAGCCTCCCTGACTGCCAGGAGTCTCTTTCCCGGGTGTGGCTTTCTGTCTCTTATCACCCTAGATTTTTTCTTAATGCTCAGTTTTTGATAAATGGCTGCATACATAGGTGATGGGTTGTGCCTCTTAGGCCCTCTCTGCTGCTTTATGTAAATAGTTTTCTAAGAATGTTGGAAGTGGATTATGTATATATTGTATATATTCTGCACATGGATGTGAATTCCTTTGTTTTTTTTTGTTGGAATATTGTACTATAGTTCTGTTTTTTACTTTTGTATAAAATATGTTGCTTGATTCTTTTCAATAAAAGATCAATAGTACTCCATCATTGGTGTCAGTGGGAGGAATAGTGCCCCATCATTGGTGTCAGTGGGAGTAATTGTGCCCCAAGGGCCGGTTAAAGTTAAGCAAAGGGCCGCAGTTTGGAGACCCCCGCTCCGTGCAATCTGTTCATCTCTCCTAATCATCTCATCTTCTGTGTTCACAGACCGACTCCAGGCTGAAGGCACTGAATGCCACATTTCGTGTTAAAAACCCGGACAAGTGAGTGTTGTCTGCAGTGATTGGCTGAAAATCTTTAACCACACCCACTGTGGGTGAGGGGATGCGGCCCACTGTAGAGCCGCTCTAATCACCAGCAGAGGTATCAATTCCCTAAGATTTCTGAGTTCTGTAGGTTGTTTCCCTTAATTTACATCATGATTGGCTCTCCTTTATTTATATTACAAACTGGGAAAAGTGTGGAAAACCTTCAACATGTAAAAGCTGTCAACCCAAACCTGGGAAACCCAGCTGAGGCACCATTGCAGCACTATTGGACAGCAGCGCCCCCAAAGGAGAGTTTGACAGAGGAGGGAAGTGCAGGCTGAGTTGGAGAAAGTAATGTAGTCCTGGTGGAGTCGGGCAGAGGAAGGTAGTCCTGGGGGGGGGAGTGTAACTCAAGAAGGAAGCCCTGAGGAAGTGTGACACAGAAGGGAAGCCCTGGGGTGGGGAGTGTAACACAGGAGAAAAGCCCTGAGGAAGGTTGACACAAGAGGGAAGCCATGGGGGCAGTCAGACACAGGAGGGAAGCCATGGGGGCAGTCAGACACAGGAGGGAAGGCACGGGGGCAGTCGGACACAGGAGGGAAGCCATGGGGGCAGTCGGACACAGGAGGGAAGCCATGGGGGCAGTCGGACACAGGAAGGAATCCATGGGGGCAGTCGGACACAGGAGGGAATCCATGGGGGCAGTCGGACACAGGAGGGAAGCCATGGGGGCAGTCGGACACAGGAGGGAAGCCATGGGGGCAGTGGGACACAGGAGGGAAGCCATGGGGGCAGTGGGACACAGGAGCGAAGCCATGGGGGCAGTGGGACACAGGAGGGAAGCCATGGGGGCAGTGGGACACAGGAGGGAAGCCATGGGGGCAGTGGGACACAGGAGGGAAGCCATGGGGGCAGTCGGACACAGTAGGGAAGCCATGGGGGCAGTCGGACACAGTAGGGAAGCCATGGGGGCAGTCGGACACAGGAGGGAAGCCATGGGGGCAGTCGGACACAGGAGGGAAGCCATGGGGGCAGTCGGACACAGGAGGGAAGCCATGGGGGCAGTCGGACACAGGAGGGAAGCCATGGGGGCAGTCGGACACAGGAGGGAAGCCATGGGGGCAGTCGGACACAGGAGGGAAGCCATGGGGGCAGTCGGACACAGGAGGGAAGCCATGGGGGCAGTCGGACACAGGAGGGAAGCCATGGGGGCAGTGGGACACAGGAGAGAATCCATGGGGGCAGTCGGACACAGGAGAGAATCCATGGGGGCAGTCGGACACAGAAGGGAAGCCATGGGGGCAGTCGGATACAGGAGGGAAGCCATGGGGGCAGTCGGACACAGGAGGGAAGCCATGGGGGCAGTCGGACACAGGAGGGAAGCCATGGGGGCAGTCGGACACAGGAGGGAAGCCATGGGGGCAGTCGGACACAGGAGGGAAGCCATGGGGGCAGTCGGACACAGGAGGGAAGCCATGGGGGCAGTCGGACACAGGAGGGAAGCCATGGGGACAGTCGGATACAGGAGGGAAGCCATGGGGGCAGTCGGACACAGGAGGGAATCCATGGGGCCGGTTGGACACAGGAGGGAAGCCAGGGGGCCGGTTGGACACAGGAGGGAAGCCAGGGGGGCACTATTGGACAGCAGCGACAGCAACAGGAGATTATTAGGGTGCAGAACTACTCATCCATTTCATTGGGCTGCATTCAGAGGAGATGCAGATTTGGGGTGTAGCAGTCATTGTATAGAAGGGAAATGTCTTGGGGTTCTCTATGCCAGGGAGATGAAATATGTGAATATGAATCTATCTGTATTGTGATTGTTCCTCCATATCACAGGAGATTCACCGAGCTGAAACATTACAGCGATGAGCTGCAGTCTGTCGTCTCTCACCTCCTGCGGGTCCTGGCGGTGAGTAACTTTGGATAGAACTGGTCTGGGAGTTCCCATCAACAGCTGTGCAAAACTGAAGAGAAGGCCGGAGTTCATATTTGCATTATATAGAAATCTTGTCTTTCTTACAGAGGGTGGCGGACCGACTTTATGGTGTTTATAAAGTACATGGCAATTATGGCAGAGTTTTTAGGTGAGCGTCCCCCCGAAGTGTGTTTACATTAATAAACAATCCTCCCATTTCTTAGGCCTGGGGAGTCAGACAAAAGAAGGATGTCCTGGGGCAGTTGCAGAAAGGAATGAAGTCCTGGGGCAGTTGGAGAAAGGAATGAAGTCCTGGGGGAGCCGGAGAAAGGAATGAAGTCCTGGGGGAGCCGGGCACAGGAAGGAATGATTTCCTGGGGGAGCCGGGCAGAGAAAGGAATGATGTCCTGGGGGAGCCGGGCAGAGGAAGGGATGATGTCCTGGGGGAGCCGGGCAGAGGAAGGGATGATGTCCTGGGGGAGCCGGGCAGAGGAAGGGATGATGTCCTGGGGGAGCCGGGCAGAGGAAGGGATGATGTCCTGGGGGAGCCGGGCAGAGGAAGGGATGATGTCCTGGGGGAGCCGGGCAGAGGATGTGATGATGTCCTGGGGGAGCCGGACAGAGGAAGTGATGATGTCCTGGGGGAGCCGGGCAGAGGAAGTGATGATGTCCTGGGGGAGCCGGGCAGAGGAAGGGATGATGTCCTGGGGGAGCCGGGCAGAGGAAGGGATGATGTCCTGGGGGAGCCGGGCAGAGGAAGGGATGATGTCCTAGGGGAGCCGGGCAGAGGAAGTGATGATGTCCTGGGGGAGCCGGGCAGAGGAAGGGATGATGTCCTGGGGGAGACGGGCAGAGGAAGGGATGATGTCTTGGGGGAGCCGGGCAGAGGAAGGTAGTCCTGGGGGATCCCGGCAAGGGAACATAGTCCTGGGGGAGCCGGGCAGAGGAAGGGATGATGTCCTGGGGGAGCCGGGCAGAGGAAGGGATGATGTCCTGGGGGAGCTGGGCAGAGGAATGGATGATGCCCTGGGGGAGCCAGGCAGGGGAAGGTAGTCCTGGGGGAGCTGGGCAGAGGAAGGTAGTCCTGGGGGAGCCGGGCAGAGGAAGGTAGTCCTGGGGGAGCCGGGCAGAGGAATGGATGATGTCCTGGGGGAGCCGGGCAGAGGAAGGTAGTCCTGGGGGAGCCTTGAGGTTCCTTCACGGATGCCTTTGCAAAATTCCCAAAAAATTGTATACCAGCCGGCGTGTGGATGAAGACTGCCATTTAGTTACCCAGGTTATCATTGTGCACCATTACAACCTTCTAGCTGCCGGCATCCTAACAAGCAATGGCATCATCAGTTGATAAGGATAATGTCAGTTGCCAGCATAGCATCCTTATTTGCCCCTCCTCTGCCCCTCTCCATCAGCACTGGGGTCACATTGGCCGAGTGATGGAGAAAAACTGAGGGAGAAGAGAAACATTGGAATACTAGTCAGTACCAATTTGCAAAAGAAGTGTATTTGCTTTGGAAGAATAAATCACCTCTAACATTGGGTGTCCTACATGTGTGGCTGTTGCTGCATTATGTAAAACTATTAGAATAGCTTTTTCATTTTAGAATGGGGCACCTCGAGACCGTCCATCATTTTTAAAGGGTGCCTTGACTGAAAAGAGGTTAAGAAACACTGCCCTAGGGGGTTTAGGACAAAAGAAGTCAGTCCTGGGGGGAGCAGGGCAATGGAAGGATGGGGGGGGGGGGGGGAGTCAGGCAAAAGAGGGAAGCCCTGGGGGGGGGGGGAGTGGGTCAGAGGAGGGAAGCCCTGGGGGGTGGGGGGGGGGGGAGTCGAGCAGAGGAGGGGAAGCCCTGAGGGGGAGCAGGGAGCCAGAAAGAGGAGGGAAGTGTGTGTGGGGGGGGGGTGTATCAGGCAGAGGAGAAAAGCCCTGGGGGGGAGGGTGTTGGGCAGAGAAGAGAAGCCCTGGGGAGGGGGGGGGCTGACAGAGGAGGGAGGCTCTGGGGGGAGTCTGACAGAAGAGGGAAAAGGAGGGAAGCCCTGAGGGGGGGGGCAGGGAGTCGGGGAAGAGGAGGGAAGCACCGGGGGGGGGGGTGTCAGACAGAGGAGAAAAGCCCCGGGGGGGGTGGTGTCTAACACAGGTGGGAAGCCCCGGGGGTAGGGGGGAGTCTGATCGAGGAGGGGGGAGGCCCTGAGGGGGAGTCTGATAGAGGAGACGGAGGCCTGGGGGGGGGGGTCGGCAAGAGAAGCCCAGGGGGGGGGGGGGAATCTGACAGAGGAGGGAGGCTCTGGGGGGAGTCTGACAGAAGAGGGAAGAAAAGAGAAGCCCTGGGGGGGCAGAATCTGATAGAGATAGAGGAGAGGGAGGCCCTGGGGGAAGTCGGGGGGAGGGTGTCTGGCACAGGAGGTAAGCCCTGGGGGGGGGGAGGGGTAGTCTGACACAGGAGGGAAGTCCTAGGGGAGTAGGAGTCAGACAGAGGGGGAAGGCCCTGTGGGGGGGGGGGACTGACCAGAAGAGGGAAGCCCTGGGGGGGGGGGAGTCTGACAGAGGAGGGAGGCTCTGGGGGGGGGGGGGTTTCTGACAGAAGAGGGAAGCCCTGGAGGGATTTGGGCAGAAAAGAACAGAAGAGGGAAGCCCGGGGGGAGTCGGACAGAAGAGGGAAGCCCTGGGGGGGGGGGGAGTCTGACAGAGGAGGGAGGCTCTGGGGGGGGGGGGTTCTGACAGAAGAGGGAAGCCCTGGAGGGATTTGGGCAGAAAAGAACAGAAGAGGGAAGCCCGGGGGGAGTCGGACAGAAGAGGGAAGCCCTGGGGGGGGGGGGGGGGGGGAGTCTGACAGAGGAGGGAGGCTCTGGGGGGGGGGGGGTTCTGACAGAAGAGGGAAGCCCTGGAGGGATTTGGGCAGAAAAGAACAGAAGAGGGAAGCCCGGGGGAGGTCGGACAGAAGAGGGAAGCCCTGGGGGGGGGGGGGAGTCTGACAGAGGAGGGAGGCTCTGGGGGGGGGGGGTTCTGACAGAAGAGGGAAGCCCTGGAGGGATTTGGGCAGAAAAGAACAGAAGAGGGAAGCCCGGGGGGAGTCGGACAGAAGAGGGAAGCCCGGGGGGAGTCGGACAGAAGAGGGAAGCCCGGGGGGAGTCGGACAGAAGAGGGAAGCCCGGGGGGAGTCGGACAGAAGAGGGAAGCCCGGGGGGAGTCGGACAGAAGAGGGAAGCCCGGGGGGAGTCGGACAGAAGAGGGAAGCCCGGGGGGAGTCGGACAGAAGAGGGAAGCCCGGGGGGAGTCGGACAGAAGAGGGAAGCCCGGGGGGAGTCGGACAGAAGAGGGAAGCCCGGGGGGAGTCGGACAGAAGAGGGAAGCCCGGGGGGAGTCGGACAGAAGAGGGAAGCCCGGGGGGAGTCGGACAGAAGAGGGAAGCCCGGGGGGAGTCAGACAGAAGAGGGAAGCCCGGGGGGAGTCATGTATGTTGTCTGGAAGAAGTTTCTCCTTTTTATTCACCAATATTTCTTTTTTCGCAGTGAGTGGAGTGCCATAGAAAAGGAGATGGGGGATGGGCTGCAGAGCGCCGGACATCACATGGATGTGTGAGTTCACTTAGAATTGTATAGTTGGGAGTAACAATACCTTAAAGGAACCTACCTGAGCAGTACATAGGCTGCCACTACTGACAATGCTAGTTGCCCGGCTGTCACGTTCATGCAGTGGCTCTGATACTTTAATTGACGGATTGATCATGCAGTTAAAGCTGGGGATCTCCTCAACGTTATAATGCCTCCCTACCACCTGTCAAATGCTCTCTGAAGACCTATCTGAGCTAAGATCACTCTTCAGAGACCAAGCAAGCAATAACTGAGGTAATAATCGGTTTCATGATGGAAATTCCTTACATGTGGAACGTTTATGGAGGTTTATGGCACCTAATTAAAATTAATCTCCATGTTTCATTCAACTTTAAATAGTTTGGTTGGACCAAAATGGTCCAATTGGCTGAGGCGGAGAGGTGAACGGATGAACTGTGTCTCCATTCTGAGGAAGCTTTGTATTCCTTCATAGAAGCAGGAGCAGTGGGTGTGTCCTCCTAGGCTGTGGGTGTGTCCTCCTTGGCTGTGGGTGTGTCCTGTGTTATCCTGGGTTGTCGGTAAGTCCTGTGTCCTCCTGGGCGTTGAGTCTCAGCTAATCTGAGGAAGCTGGTGTCCTCCTGGGTCCACCAGTGTCCTCCTGAGCGGTGGGTTTGTCCTGTGTCCTCCTGGTTGGTGGGTGTGTCCTCCTTGAGGAAGCTTTGTATTCCTTTATAAAAGCAGGAGCAGCTGGTGGTGTTCTCCTGTGCAGTGAGTGTTTCCTCCTGGACAGTGGGTCTCAGCCAATCTGAGGAAGCTTTGTATTCCTTTATGGAAGCTGGAGCAGTGGGTGGTGTCTTCCTGGGTCTACCAGTGTCCTGGGCGATGGGTGTGTCCTCCTGGGCGGTAAGTCTCAGCCAATCTGAGGAAGCTTTGTATTCCTTTATGGAAGCAGGAGCAGTGGGTGGTGTCCTCCTGGGTCCACCAGTGTCCTCCTGGGCGGTGGGTGTGTCCTCCTAGGCAGTGAGTCTCAGCCAATCTGAGGAAGCTTTGTATTCCTTTATGGAAGCAGGAGCAGTGGGTGGTGTCCTCCTGGGGGGTGGGTGTGTCCTCCTGGGTGATGGATGTGTCCTCCTAGGCAGTGAGTCTCAGCCAATCTGAGGAAGCTTTGTATTAGTTTATAGAAGCAGGAGCAGTGGGTGGTGTCCTTGGTCCACCAGTGTCCTCTGGGGTCTACCAGTGTCCTGGGCGATGGGTGTGTCCTCCTGGGCGGGGTGTCTCAGCCAATCTGAGGAAGCTTTGTATTCCTTCATAGAAGCAGGAGCAGTGGGTTGTGTCCTGGGCGGTGGGTGTGTCCTCCTGGGCAGAGCCTGTCTTTGTATGTGCACTGGGTTCCCTAATGTAGAGAATGGGAATAATATGTGTCTCTTTGCGGACCCTCCCCCACAGATATGCAGCTTCCATTGATGACATCCTGGAGGAGCAGGAACACTACGCCGACCAACTAAAAGAATATTTATTTTACGCTGAAGCTCTGAGGTACCAATCAGACCAATCAGATCTGTGCTTAGTGTGTGACCAGTAGAAGCCTATTGATGTGTATTTTCTGATGGTGCTTGCAGGGCCGTGTGCCGGAAACACGAACTCATGCAGTACGACCTGGAAATGTCCGCCCTGGACCTGGTCAGTAAGAAGCAGCAGTGCGAGGAGCTCGCCACCGGGGTACGTCCCCCTGAGGTGATGTAGATGGCCAGTTAATCAATGTATCATATTATCCAATGAAAGGACCCCCAGCCCCTCTATAACTCAGATCCCGTAGTGGGATTTATTGCCGAATCCAATCTGTTCACCAATCACTGATAGATTCCATCTGATTGGTTGTCTCTTGTTTTTCTAAAAACTTGCAGATAACATTTAAAGATTTATCCACCCACCTCTGACACCGACAGACACCTCTGACACCGACAGACACCTCTGACACCGTCTGCCTTTATGTCATTCTGGTGGGCAGTCTGTTGCTTTGTCTTACCAGTCACTTTGGCAATAGAAACACCAAAATAATATATGTAAGAAAATGTCACCCCCTTCCCCATTGTACTACTTTAATTATATTCCAGGATATGCACCTGGGTGTGCGCCAAAGCCTTTGCAAATCCAGACATTGTCTTGTAAATGTAGCAGTGACATCACTGTGCTATATATTGCCTGAGCAGAGAGCAGTACTGTGGGAGGGAGCCAACAAGCTCCACCCACTACATACAAACTGCAGGAAACTACAGCAGGGGTGGAGATAGGACTGGTCCTCCTGCAGGAGGAGGAGAGAACAGCTGTGGGAGGGGCCCAACAGGCCCCACCCACTATAGAAAACTACAGGAGGGGTGAAGACAAGCCCAGTCCTTCTGCACAAGAAGAAAGCGCAGAGCTGTGGGAGGGTCCCAGCCGACCCCACCCTCTTTAGAAAGCTACAGGAGGGGGGGAGATCAGTCCAGTTGTCCTACACAGAAAGAGAGAACAGAGCTGTGGGAGGGGCCAGTAGGCCCCACCCACTATAGAAAACTACAGGAGGGGTGGAAACCAGTCCGGTCGTCCTGCACAAAAAGAGAGATCAGTGCTGTGGAAGGGAGCCAACAAGCTCCACCCACTACATACAACCTGCAGGAAACTACAGCAGGGGTGGAGATGAGACCGGTCCTCCTGCACAAGGAGGAGCGAACAGCTGTGGGAGGGGCTCAGCAGTCCCCACCCATTATAGAAATCTACAGGTAGGGTGCAGACAAGATCGGTCCTTATGCACAAGAGAGAACAGAGCTGTGGGAGGTGCCCAGTAGGCCCCACCCACTATAGAAAACTACAGGAGGGGTGAAGACAAGCCCAGTCCTGCACAAGAAGAGAGAACAGAGCTGTGGGAGGGGCCCAGCAGGCCCCACCCACTATAGAAAACTACAGGACGGGTGGAGACCAGGCCAATCGTCCTGCACTGGAAGAGAGAACAGATCTGTGGAAGGGAGCCACCAAGCTCCACCCACTACATACAACCTGCAGGAAACTACAGCAGGGGTGGAGATGAGACCGGTCCTCCTGCACAAGGAGGAGAGAACAGCTGTGGGAGGGGCTCAGCAGGCCCCACCCACTATAGAAATCTACAGGTAGGATGCAGACAAGATCGGTCCTTATGCATAAGAGAGAACAGAGCTGTGGGAGGTGCCCAGTAGGCCCCTCCTACTCTAGAAAACTACAGGAGGGGTGGAGACAAGACAGGTCTTTCTGCACAAGAAGAGTGAGCAGAGCTGTGGGAGGGGCCCAGCATGCCCCACCCACTATAGAAAACTACAGTAGGGGTGGGGACCAGTCTGGTCATCCTACACAAGAAAAGAGAACAGAGCTGTGGGAGGTGCCAGCAGGCCCCACCCACTATAGAAAACTACTGGTGTGGTGGGGACCAGTCCAATCATCCTGCACAAGAGGAGAGATCAGAGCTGTGGGAGGGGCCCAGCAGGCTCCACTCACTATAGAAAACTACTGGTGGGGACCAGTCCAATCGTTCTGCACAAGAAGAGAGATCAGATCTGTGGGAGGGGCCCAGTAGGCTCCGCCCACTACAGAAAACTACAGGCGGGCTGGAGACAAGACAGGTCCTTCTGCACAAGAAGAGCGAGCAGAGATGTGGGAGGGGCCCAGCAGGCCCCACCCACTATAAAAAACTACAGGAGGGCTGGAGAATAAGACCAGTCCCCCTGCACAAGGAGAGAGAGCGGCAGTGATTGGTCTTTTATCACAGGAAGTCTCTTCTAGATAACTGCACAGATCTGGAGGAAATGCACAAAGCTCACTGAGATTCCAGAAGAAGACAGTTGACCGATGGATTTATTACCCCGGAGTTCAGCTTTAATCTTATATTGTAGTGATTGGGTTTATATTAAAGATTTCTGGAGACATCCAGCCACACTGTGTACATTCTTGAACAGCATGATATGAGACCCCTGAATCTAGGAGCTGACACTTTATTTTTCCTGTAATACTCTGCAGACCATGAATTGTATATTTGCTTACAGACGGTGCGAACGTTCTCCCTGAAGGGGGTGACCAATAAGCTTTTTGGTCAGGAGACGCCGGAGCAGAGGGATGCCAAGATAAAACTGCTGGAGGAGCAGATAGAGGAGGGTGAGGAACAGCTGAAGGAAAGGAACCTGGAGAGCCGGTAGGTGTCCTGGAGAACGGGTAGGTGTCCTCTCTGATCTGCTGCTTTACATTGGACCAATATATTTCTACAATGATGTGAAGCTGAACTTTCGGTACAGCAGCATTAGAGGGGTGGGGGCCTAGAACTGGAGGATCACAGTGGATGGAGCTGTAATAAGTGAAGGACAACTGCATTGGTGTCGTAGAAATTAATAGGGCTTGGAGCATAGAAACCCGATCAGTGCGCTGAAGATTAATACGCCATTAATAGCTTGTACTAAAAAGTACAATGTACAGCTCTTTTGTATAAGGTTTCCAAGCACTCGGCAGCAAGGAAATGAACAGACACGCTTGCTGTGGTCAATTCAATGCCATCTGGAGGGTTCCTGTGAGTGACTGTCCCATCCA
Organism: Pelophylax lessonae; assembly: GCF_965119305.1. Classification (NCBI taxonomy): domain Eukaryota; kingdom Metazoa; phylum Chordata; class Amphibia; order Anura; family Ranidae; genus Pelophylax; species Pelophylax lessonae. Next base: position 329,325,363 of record NC_138773.1, read on the forward strand.
GGGCAGAGCAGGTTTATTTACAGCAAGTGAACAAAAGGGGGTTACAGTTAGTGGCTTCAAGACCACCAATCACAGAACATGTATACATTCAAAAAGTACAAAGGAACTGTGGAGTGAATGCCCATGAATTAACATGACTGAACACAGAGGCTCCCAACTGCCACAAAGGACAGCGCACATGGCTTCTCATTATTCAGTCATGTCAATCCATAAACATGGACCCATTACCGGTTAGTGGATCCCATCTAATATAGTTCATATAAACCTTATTTAATAGTGACCATTCTATTTGTTCCAGTTGATGAGGCTTTCTCTGCATAAGATAATGGCAGCAGTATTTCAGTCATACGGATCAAATACGACTAAAAGATGCCATCCATTAATCTTGGTAAACTGAAAGAATTCCATATCACAAACATATCTCCGCAGTATGGGGCCCCGAATGGCGGGTATACATCTGTGCGATGGATTTTCTTTGCTACAAGTATTGTGCCATCTCATCTTAATGGAAGGTTTTCACTAACAAGTCTTTCCGCAATGACAGTTAAAACCATAATCGCTGTGAATAGCGATTACCGGTAAAACTGACACTGGGAGACATTATGACTATTTAACTAAAGAAATGTCCACAATAAAATTTCCACCACAATTGGATAAAGAGGTGTGGAGTGTGGCACAGCAGTGTGAGGGGGGGGGGGGGGTAGAGTGTGCGACAGCTGTTTTGTATTGGGGGGGACATGTGGAATGGGGCATGGCAGTGTGGGATGGGGGGGGGATTGAGTGGGGCAGAGCAGTGTGGGATTGGGGGGCAGAGTGGGGCACAGCAGTGTGGGATGGGAGGGCAGAGTGGGGCACAGCAGTGTGGGATGGGAGGGCAGAGTGGGGCACAGCAGTGTGGGATGGGAGGGCAGAGTGGGGCACAGCAGTTTGGGATATGGTGGTGTGGAGTAGGACACAGCAGTGTGGGAAGGGGTTGAGGACTGGATGAGATCTGCATAGGATAAAGAAGTGAGGATTGGGCAGTTCAGGGTAGTGAAGGGCAGGGGCGGGTGGAGGAGAGCCCTGAGGCTGGAGGCAGAGAGGAAGATTGGGCAGCATGGGGTAATGAGGGGCAGTGTCTGGGTGGGTGGGGGGGAGCTCTGAGGCTTGCAGAGGGGAAGATTGGGCAGTGTGGGGTGGTGAATGGCCAGTGTCCCAGGGTGGGGGGCTCTTTGGCTGGCAGAGAGGAGGATTGGGCAGTGTGGAGTGGTGAAGGGCCAGTGTCCCGGGGTGGGGGGGTTGGGGGCTCTTAGGCTGGAGGCAGAGAGGAAAATTGGGCAGCATGGGGTAGTGAGGGGTAGTGTCTGGGGTGGGGGGGGAGCTCTGAGGCTGGCAGAGAGGAGGATTGGGCAGTGTGGGATGGTGAGGGGCAGTGTCTGGGGTGGGGAGAGCTCTGAGGCTGGCAGAGATTAGGATTGGGCAGTGTGGGGGTGGTGAGGGGCAGTGTCTGGGGTGGGGGGGGGGGTCTCTGAGACTGGAGGAAGAGTGGGCAGTGTGGGGTAGTGAGGGGCAGTGTCTGGGGTGGGGGGGAGCTCTGAGGCTGGAGGAAGAGTGGGCAGTGTGGGGTGGTGAAGGGCAGTGTCTGCGGTGGGGGGGAGCTCTAAGGCTGGCAGAGAGGAGGATTGGGCAGTGTGGGGTGGTGAGGGGCAGTGTTTGGGGTGGGGGGAGTTCTGAGGCTGGAAGAAGATTGGGCAGTGAAGGGCCAGTGTCCCGGGGTGGGGGGGAGCTCTGAGGCTGACAGATCAGTATTGGGCAGTGTGGGGTGGTGAGAGGCAGTGTCTGGGGTGGGGGGGGGGCTCTGAGGCAGGAGGAAGAGTGGGTAGTGAGGGGCAGTGTCTGGGGTGGGGGAGCTCTGAGGCTGGAGGAAGAGTGGGCAGTGTGGGGTGGTGAAGGGCAGTGTCTGCGGAGGGGGGGGGGGCTCTGAGGCTGGCAGAGAGGAGGATTGGGCAGTGTGGGGTGGTGAGGGGCAGTGTCTGGGGTGGGGGAGTTCTGAGGCTAGAAGAAGATTGGGCAGTGTGGGGCAGTGAAAGGCCAGTGTCCCGGGGTGGGGGGGAGCTCTGAGGCTGGCAGAGAGGAAGATTGGGCAGTGTGGGATGGTGGGGAGGGGGGAGTTCTGAGGCTGGAAGAAGATTGGGCAGTGTGGGATGGTGAGGGGCAGTGTCTGGGGTGGGGAGGGGGGAGTTCTGAGGCTGGAAGAAGATTGGGCAGTGTGGGGCAGTGAAAGGCCAGTGTCCCGGGGTGGGGGGGAGCTCTGAGGCTGGCAGAGAGGAAGATTGGGCAGTGTGGGATGGTGGGGAGGGGGGAGTTCTGAGGCTGGAAGAAGATTGGGCAGTGTGGGGCAGTGAAGGGCCAGTGTCCCGGGGTGGGGGGGGGGGGAAGCTCTCAGGCTGGCAGAGAGGAGGATTGGGCAGTGTGGAGTGGGGAAAGGCAGTGTCCTGAGGTGGGGGGGTGGGGAGATTGGCAGAGCGAGGGAAGTCCTCTGAGGCCTCCACTTGGCACCAGGGTGCAGTATTTCGGTTGTAGCCACACCGATCCTTCTGAAGACTTTGGATACGGACGGCCAGTGGGTGGAGCATTCAGAGACTGCCGGCTGCATATGGCAGACGCTGAGGGGGTGTGTCCCTGTGACAGGGAATGTGTGTCTCTGTTTCTGCCCCCCCCCCACAGTGGTGGCAGAATAGAAGTTGGACTTTTTCTTTATATTTTTAGGATTTTCCTCTTTTGGTCACATGATGTTTTTCGATCTGTTTTCAGTGATTTTGTACAGAAAGCCTGGCTGGAAATCGAACGTTTTAAAGAGCAGAAAAATCGTGACCTGAAGGAGGCGCTCATTAACTATGCGGTTATGCAGATCAGCATGTGTAAGAAGGTGAGCTCCGACCCCCCCCCCCCCCCCATATAAATCACACTCTGTATTGTGTGACTGAATAGGAAGCTGAGGACAGAGAGATGGAAGCGGCCATTGCTGACCCATATTTATAGATGCTGCTGGGTACTCTTCTCAATGTTCTCAACTCCAGTTCAGGAACTACATTTCCCATCATGCCCTAGTCATGTCTGTGAATGTCAGAGTTTTTTTCAATGCCTCATGGGATTTGTAGTTCTGCAACAGCTGGAGGGCCATAGATTGGGGATCCCTGATCTACATAATATACTAAAGCTGAAGTTTAGTTTGTATATATTTTGCCTTCCCTGGTAGGGAGAGGGGGTGGGAGAGAGAGAGAGGGAGGGGGGATATGAGAGAGGGAGGGGGGATATGAGAGAGGGAGGGGGGATATGAGAGAGGGAGGGGGGATGAGAGAGAGGGGGGGATGAGAGAGGGAGGGGGGATATGAGAGAGGGAGGGGGATGAGAGAGAGGGGGGGATGAGAGAGAGAGGGGGGATGAGAGAGAGAGGGGGGGAGAGAAAGAGGGGGGGGATGAGGGAGGGAGAGAGAGGGAGGGGGGGTGAGAGAGAGAGAGAGGGGAGGGAGATGAGAGGGGGGGATGAGAGAGAGAGAGGGAGGCAGATGAGATAGAGGGGGGTGTGAGAGAGAGAGGGGGGATGAGAGAGAGGGGGGGGATATGAGAGAGAGAGAGAGAGAGAGTATAGGTGAGAGAGAGGGGGGTGAGAGAGGCAGCTCTAGCAACTAGTGGCCAATAGAGTCTAAGGTGGAGGGGGGCTTTTCTGACGCCCCCTGCAAAGTACCGCCCTAGGCCTGGGCCTTGTCGGTCTAGGCCAAAATACAGCACTGCCCCCCCCCCCCTGCTGATGAAAATGATTAAATATAACCTTTCCTGTTTCATTAAACTTCTTATTTTTGGACCCGGTGAGGTCATCAGGGCCGCTGATAAGGCAGTACAGCCAGCCCTCCTGTACTGGGCCCTGGCCCCATCAGTTTAAAAGGGGGGCCCAGACTGTACAGCTGAGGCTGTAGAGAAAGGGACTGATAAATTCATGTCCTCAGTCCCTTTTCGGCCGGGGGTGGAGGGGGCCCTGTCAGGCTGTATGGGGCCCCGTGATTGGTAACAGCAGCCCTGGATGTCATCACTGGGTCTCTGTGCTTCTCTATGCAATGCATAGTTAATGTATTTGTCTTTCCTGTGTGTAGGGGATCCAGGTCTGGACCAACGCAAAGGAATGCTTCAGCAAAATGTGAAGGAGCCCAGCCAATGCCTGGTAGACTCAGAACACGACGACCAATCATCACACAAGAGGGGACTTCATGTGCACGGGTCTTCGCCTTAAAACTTCCACTGTGCACCTCCCCCTCCGAACACTGAATGTCCCCCCCCCCCCCCCCCATAGGTATGGCAGCCGCCATGGATGAGTCCGCTGCAATCTCCAGGAAGCCCTTCACCCGCGACGCTCCCTACACCCGGAACATCCCCACCATAGACAATACATGACCTCCATATTCTCAGTGCCAATCTCCGCTCTTCAGATGTCTCACCGCGTGAGGGCGGAGCTCTCCCTCCATACCGCGGCTGCGGACGTTCTCCACTATTTTGTAACCACAATTTCCAGCGATAATAACCGATAATCCATTCATTGATGATTGATAACATTTTCTTACCTGTAAGCAAAGCGTCCCCGTCCTGCCATATTGAACCAACGTTTGATAGAACCCCGCCCACTGATGGCACTCGGTGAACAGATGGGCCGAATGGTAAAGAGAATGGCAGCTGAAGTGGGGGATTGATGAGTGCTGTAATGATCTTGCAGCTATTTTATATCCCCCCCCCCCCCACTCCACTGATTTCTTATTATTAGCAGATCTGGGCTGTGTAGAGGTACGCCAGGCTACGGTGACCGACGCATGACTATCTATAGAGGCCATAATGTATGCCAATTGCAGGGCCCAGTGCCCCCCAGGCCATAGTGTATGCTGATTGGAGGGCTCAGTGCCCCCCAGGCCATAGTGTATGCTGATTGGAGGGCTCAGTGCCCCCCAGGCCATAGTGTATGTTGATTGGAGGGCTCAGTGCCCCCCAGGCCATAGTATATGTTGATTGGATGGCTCAGTGCCCCCCAGGCTATAGTATATGCTGATTGGAAGGCTCAGTGCCCACCAGGTCATAGTATATGCTGATTGGAGGGCTCAGTGTTCCCCAGGCCATAGTATATGCTGATTGGAAGGCTTAGAGCCCCCCAGGCCATAGTATATGCTGATTGGAAGGCTCAGTGCCCCCAGGCCATAGTGTATGCTGATTGGTGGGCTCAGTGCCCTCCAGGTCATAGTATATGCTGATTGGAGGGCTCAGTGCCCCCCAGGCCATAGTATATGCTGATTGGAAGGCTCAGTGCCCCCCAGGCCATAGTGTATGCTGATTGGTGGGCTCAGTGCCCTCCAGGTCATAGTATATGCTGATTGAAGGGCTCAGTGCCCCCCAGGCCCTAGTATATGCTGATTGGAGGGCTCAGTGCCCCCCAGGCCCTAGTATATGCTGATTGGAGGGCTCAGTGCCCCCCAGGCTATAGTATATGCTGATTGGAAGGCTGAGTGCCCCCCAGGCCATAGTATATGCTGATTGGAAGGCTTAGAGCCCCCCAGGCCATAGTATATGCTGATTGGAGGGCTCAGTGCCCCCAGGTCATAGTATACGCTGATCGGAGGGCTCAGTGCCCCCCAGGCTGTGGTGCATGCTGATTGTGCCTTATGTCAGACTTCCAGGCACTTTTCTTGCACGTTTCTCTTTGATTTGCTTTATTTTTAGCCGGATCTTGGCTCTGTTTGCCGGTTTATGGTGGAGCGGATGCCGGCCCGCAGCTCTCTGTACATTCCTTGTGCCAAACTAATAAAGTATAACACATCGCAGATTGTACAACGCTGTCTTCCTGCATTTATATAAGACTTTATTCATTGGATGTTTGGGGAAAAGAAACATTTGTGTACAACATATTTAATATGTAACATTCTGGGACTATCGCACATATAGGCTCCCCCCTCCCGCAGTGACTATCACACATACAGGTTCCCCCCTCCTGCAGTGACCATCACACATACAGGTTCCCCCCCCCCTCCGGCAGTAATCATCACACATACAGGCTCCCCCCCCTCCTGCAGTGACCATCACACATACAGGCTCCCCCCTCCCGCAGTGACTATCACACATACAGGCTCCCCCCCCTCCTGCAGTGACCATCACACATACAGGCTCCCCCCCCCCCCTCCCGCAGTGACCATCACACATACAGGCTCCCCCCTCCCGCAGTGACCATCACACTTACAGGCTCCCCCCCTCCCGCAGTGACCATCACACATACATGCCCCACTTTTCCCTACACCCTCTGCAGTGACCATCAAACATTAAGTCATGTGCCACCTACAGGAGGACTGAACACTGGCAAACAAAAAATAATTAAGAAATAAACAGAGGGCGCACCGGCCTAGTGCAAAAAGCTTTATTGTATAAAAAAAGTACTCACAAACAAACGCTTGATAAAGGAATATCGCATCAAAGTAGCTGTGGTGCCCACAGGATCCAATCATGGATGAAATGTCCACAGAAACCGGCTTTGCCTACAGTCCAGCATGGTGGCCATTTCATCCATGATTGGATCCTGTGGGCACCACAGCTACTTTGATGCGATATTCCTTTATCAAGCCTTTGTTTGTACCTTTTTTATTCAATAAAGCTTTTTACATTGAGGATAATGCCCTAGGCCGGTGCGCCCTCTCTTTATTTCTTAATTTCAGTCTCCCAGACACCCCCAGTCTTGTGGGGGCAGCAAGGCGGCAGTTGTCCGATTTTTGCCCGGACGGAGAGCCTAGAGTAGAACCTCCTTGGGGCCGACCTTCAAGTGCGGGAGAATTGTATGGTGTTCAAAACAAAAAATAATGTAGGCCGGCCAAGGATAAACCCCTCCTACTACCAGCATGCCTCCGTTTTTGTGATAGTGTCCTCAGGGGATGGACATCTTTTCTTCAGCATTTTTATGTTGGCCCATATTTCTAATTCTGAAAGTGACCTTTGACCCTTGGGTCCTGCTTATGGTGTTTTCTAGACCCCCCTCTGGTTAACAAGTTAGCTGCCGAGTGGCTTCCAGGTCCAGGGCCATTGCCCATAAGCTTGCCGTTTCTGAAGGTTCATGCTCTGATTGAGCCAATCTATTATTTGCACCACTGGATGCCTTTGAAATTCCTGCTTCCTATTGGTTCAGTGGTGAGGGAGCGTTGTGCGTGCGCTCTGCACGCTGTACCCATCAGTCAGTGTCGAGGAAGCATCTCCCCGTTGCTGGCCCTTTGCTTGGTTTAATCCTGCGTTTGGGACACCACTTCATCCACTGACACACATAATTTGGGCATGTGTCTTCTGATTGAGCATATGTCCTCCCAATCACACCAATGAAGAAGCACAATTCCTCCCACTGACACCAACAATGTGGCACACATACTCCCACTGACACCAACAATGTGGCACAATTCCTCCCACTGACACCAACAATGTGGCACACGTACTCCCACTGACACCAACAATGGGGCACAATTCCTCCCACTGACACCAACAATGTGGCACAATTCCTCCCACTGACACCAACAATGTGGCACAATTCCTCCCACTGACACCAACAATGTGGCACAATTCCTCCCACTGACACCAACAATGTGGCACAATTACTCCCACTGACACCAACAATGTGGCACACATACTCCCACTGACACCAACAATGTGGGACAATTCCTCCCACTGACACCAACAATGTGGCACAATTCCTCCCACTGACACCAACAATGTGGCACAATTCCTCCCACTGACACCAACAATGGGGCACAATTCCTCCCACTGACACCAACAATGGGGCACAATTCCTCCCACTGACACCAACAATGTGGCACAATTCCTCCCACTGACACCAACAATGTGGCACAATTACTCCCACTGACACCAACAATGGGGCACAATTCCTCCCACTGACACCACCAATGTGGGACAATTCCTCCCACTGACACCAACAATGGGGCACAATTCCTCCCACTGACACCAACAATGTGGGACAATTCCTCCCACTGACACCAACAATGTGGAACAATTCCTCCCACTGACACCAACAATGGGGCACAATTCCTCCCACTGACACCAACGATGTGGGACAATTCCTCCCACTGACACCAACAATGTGGGACAATTCCTCCCACTGACACCAACAATGGGGCACAATTCCTCCCACTGACACCAACAATGTGGGACAATTACTCCGACTGACACCAACAATGTGGCACACATACTCCCACTGACACCAACAATGTGGCACAATTCCTCCCACTGACACCAACAATGTGGGACAATTCCTTCCACTGACACCAACAATGTGACACAATTCCTTCCACTGACACCACCAATGTGGCACAATTCTTTACATGATTGGCCACTGACACCAGCAATTGGGCATATGTCTTTCCACTGACACCAATGAAGGTCACGATTCCTCAAAATGACACCAACAATGGGGCACAATTCCTACCACTGATGCCAACGATGGGGCATTGTGTACCCCCACTGACACCCTGGCTTCAGTCTGCTCCCCATCCCCCCGAAAGTCTTAAGGACAGTATACTGCCACTTTGTTTAGAGAGTTTGGAAACCCTGCCCTGACCAATGCAGACTGGAATCGCTCTGAGGGCTCCTGGATCCCACTGAAGTGCTTCTCCACCTTGGAAGGGAGTTTTTAAAAACAGTGGTCTATACCCACCATGGATCTGCCAGTGACAACAGGGAAACCACCAGGCCAGCAGAGGGCGCTCTTACCTTCAAGGTTTCTATTGACCAACAGCAAGAACCCTCCTGACACTCAGATCTCACTGGTGGGTTCTGCCTTGTTCTGGCTGTGACCTTTATATGTCAAACTGAGGTGAAATGGGTTATTCCCCTGAAAAGCTATTCCATTGCTGCGTCAGTGGACCCCTTCCTGTATGAACACGAAGAGATGGCTGGAGCCCTATGCTTCAGTCTCAATGGCTGGAAGCCTCTAAGTTTGGCTCTTGTTGGGTCCATCATCCATAGAAAAGGACAGAGCACTATGGTTAAGGTGCTGACGGTCAGATGCTATATCCAAAAAGTGCCGGCCTCGCTTACTCTTCGAGGGACTGTCTCTATGCATCAACCCTTGAAGTTACCAGAGATATCACTAGAGGGTTGGACAGTTTACTTCCCTCAACATAGGAAGTCTAAGAAAAGGTCAGCTGAGTCCCATCCCTCCTTCACCTACTGCTGAGGTAGATAGGACCATACCCTCTAAGCCTGGTCCTCTGCCCATCCCTCCTTCACCTACTGCTGAGGTAGACAGGGCCATACCCTCTAAGCCTGGTCCTCCGGCCATCCCTCCACCTACTGCTGAGGAAGACAGGGCCATACCCTCTAAGCCTGGTCCTCTGCCCATCCCTCCTTCACCTACTGCTGAGGTAGACAGGGCCATACCCTCTAAGCCTGGTCCTCCGGCCATCCCTCCTTCACCTACTGCTGAGGTAGATAGGACCATACCCTCTAAGCCTGGTCCTCTGCCCATCTCTTCTTCACCTACTGCTGAGGTAGACAGGGCCATACCCTCTAAGCCTGGTCCTCTGCCCATCTCTTCTTCACCTACTGCTGAGGTAGACAGGGCCATACCCTCTAAGCCTGGTCCTCTGCCCATCCCTCCTTCACCTACTGCTGAGGTAGACAGGGCCATACCCTCTAAGCCTGGTCCTCCGGCCATCCCTCCACCTACTGCTGAGGTAGACAGGACCATACCCTCTAAGCCTGGTCCTCTGCCCATCCTTCCTTCACCTACTGCTGAGGTAGATAGGACCATACCCTCTAAGCCTGGTCCTCTGCCCATCCCTCCTTCACCTACTGCTGAGGTAGACAGGGCCATACCCTCTAAGCCTGGTCCTCTGCCCATCCCTCCTTCACCTACTGCTGAGGTAGACAGGGCCATACCCTCTAAGCCTGGTCCTCTGCCCATCCCTCCTTCACCTACTGCTGAGGAAGACAGGGCCATACCCTCTAAGCCTGGTCCTCTGCCCATCCCTCCTTCACCTACTGCTGAGGAAGACAGGACCATACCCTCTAAGCCTGGTCCTCTGCCCATCCCTCCTTCACCTACTGCTGAGGTAGACAGGGCCATACCCTCTAAGCCTGGTCCTCTGCCCATCCCTCCTTCACCTACTGCTGAGGAAGACAGGGCCATACCCTCTAAGCCTGGTCCTCTGCCCATCCCTCCTTCACCTACTGCTGAGGTAGACAGGGCCATACCCTCTAAGCCTGGTCCTCTGCCCATCCCTCCTTCACCTACTGCTGAGGTAGACAGGGCCATACCCTCTAAGCCTGGTCCTCTGCCCATCCCTCCTTCACCTACTGCTGAGGTAGACAGGACCATACCCTCTAAGCCTGGTCCTCTGCCCATCCCTCCTTCACCTACTGCTGAGGAAGACAGGGCCATACCCTCTAAGCCTGGTCCTCCGGCCATCCCTCCTTCACCTACTGCTGAGGTAGACAGGACCATACCCTCTAAGCCTGGTCCTCTGCCCATCCCTCCTTCACCTACTGCTGAGGTAGACAGGACCATACCCTCTAAGCCTGGTCCTCTGCCCATCCCTCCTTCACCTACTGCTGAGGAAGACAGGGCCATACCCTCTAAGCCTGGTCCTCCGGCCATCCCTCCTTCACCTACTGCTGAGGTAGACAGGACCATACCCTCTAAGCCTGGTCCTCTGCCCATCCCTCCTTCACCTACTGCTGAGGTAGATAGGGCCATACCCTCTAAGCCTGGTCCTCTGCCCATCCCTCCTTCACCTACTGCTGAGGTAGACAGGGCCATACCCTCTAAGCCTGGTCCTCTGCCCATCCCTCCTTCACCTACTGCTGAGGAAGACAGGGCCATACCCTCTAAGCCTGGTCCTCTGCCCATCCCTCCTTCACCTACTGCTGAGGTAGACAGGGCCGTACCCTCTAAGCCTGGTCCTCTGCCCATCTCTCCTTCACCTACTGCTGAGGTAGACAGGACCATACCCTCTAAGCCTGGTTCTCTGGCCATCTCTCCTTCACCTACTGCTGAGGTAGATAGGACCATACCCTCTAAGCCTGGTTCTCTGGCCATCCTGCCTGCATCAGTGGTGCCTGGGCCCCAAAAAAGTCACCATCCTTGTTATTGCCTAGAAAGACCCTCTTACCCGCCTGGTCAGCTTAAACCAGCACTGACTTTTCCCCAAACTGAGGGAATTCAGCTTTTAATTGAGCTTTGTATCATCAGTATCCCTTCTACACAACCAGTATCAGGGGCTGACTGGCAACTTTCGGCCCAGGGGGCAAGTACAAACCAGAGGCCCATGGTGCAGCAACTCGGCTCTCCTCCCATTCCCCCTCTTCCCAACCTCCTTGTGACCTCCATTCCAGGCTGAAGCTCTGCTCCAAGTACTCTCTACTCACCAGCCAAATGCAGGTTCCCGATCTGGCCAGTAGGGGGCGGTTTGGGGAGCTGGGACAGCTCGGTGAGGGCTGGCTAGAATAGGAGAGGCTCCAAAATAGGAGTAGACTGGAGGAATAAACATCCAGGGGAGAGGGCCTTATGTACTTGCTGGGTCACCTATTAGGTGTTTGGTATTCAGCCTAAAAGAGCTACAAAAAACATAAAGAGAAATTACAGCTGTATAGAACCGTCTGTAACAAAGTGACCAAGCAGCTTCAGGTACAAACCTTTAATTTATTAATAATAATAATAAGATATACAGAACAAATCCATGTAAATATCTTATATCTTCCAGAGACAATTAACAACACATTCACATCAATACATAGTTTAAAAACAGTCCCGGAACATGTATGGAGCACAGGGCATGATTAGAGCTGTCATTAATCCACTATGTAACAGACTTGAAAACAATCGTCTTGGTAGTGGGGTAAATTCCCATTCAGTCTGACAGCAAACCGTGGGTCAATTAGCTAATTAACCGGTTCCCCACCGCCCACCGCATATATACTGCGGCAGGCTGTCTCTCCTGCGCGAACCGACGTAGGGCTACGTCGGTCACGTGGCGGCAGCTAGGGGGCGAGCGCACGCCACCGACAGCGTGCTCCCACCCCCACTCCGCAGCGGGGTCTCCGATGCATGGGGCAGGCGGCTCTAATTGCTGCCTGACACCCACGATCGTTCTCCGCGAGAGAGGACGACGGTCGGATGTTGTAAACACAGCTGACCGTTCTTCTCCCTGGAATGATCACAGAGCTCCTGTGATCCTTCTATATAGCATCACAGGTCTCTATGATCATTCCATAAGCCCTGCCCCCATACAGTTAGAATCACTACCCTAGGCTCACATTTAACCCCTTGATCACCCACAGTGTTAACCCCTTCCCTGCCAGTGTCATTATTCCAGTAACTGCATATTTTTAGCACTGATTACTGTAGTAATGTCACTGGTTCCCCCAAAAGTGTCAAAAATGTCAGTTAGGGGTCCGTTCTGTCCGCCGCAATGTCGCAGTCCCGCAAAAAATTGAAGATCGCCGCCATTACTAGTAAAAAAAAAAATAAAAAAAAATGAAAATGACATAAATCTTTCCCATAGTTAGTAAACGCGATAACTTTTGCGCAAACCAATCAAAATATGCTTATTGCGATTTTTTTTTTTTTACCAAGCATATGTAGCAGAAAACAAATTGGCCTAAAATGTTAAAAAATTTTGATTTTTACATTTTTTTTTTGGGAGTGTCATACAGCAGAATGTGAGAAATATTGTTTTTTTTTTTCAGAATTGTCGCTCTTTTTTTGTTTATAGCGCAAAAAATAAAAATCGCACAGGTGATCAAATACCACCAAAAGAAAGCTCTGTTTGTGGGGAAAAAAAGAACATTCATTTTATTTGGGTACAGCGTCGCACGACCGCGCAATTGTCTGTTAAAGTCATGCAGTGCCGAATCGCAAAATATGGCCTGGTCATTAAGTGCCGGTTCACACTCTTGCGGCTGCGGCGATCGCATGTAATATCGGAGCGCACTGCTCCTTCATTACATGCGATCGGCTGTGCGGTGCGAATTCAGCCATACACTTTGTATGGCTAAATTCGCACCGCACCCGCACAAAAGTCGCACAGGACCCTTTTTTTCAGCCGCATCAGGATTGGATCGCACAGCGGTTCACACCTGTGCGATCCGATCCTGTGCGAACTGTAAAGATCGCACTGCGATATGCGATCAAACTGGGGGTGTCGTTAACATTTCATTGACACCCCCAGCGTATCGCATATGGCAGTGTGAACTGCCAAGGGTGCGTTTGCGATGCGGGAACAGGCTGCGGATTGGCAGCCTTCCCGCATCGCATAAGTGTGACCCGACACTAAAGGGGGAAAATCTTCCGGTCCAGTAGTGTTTAAATAGCGGATGGTAACAATATACCGTTAATAACCATAGAGTATACATAAAGGATCTAATAAGATCATCAGTGTGTGAGCAATAAATGCATTCAATAGCTGTAACTGTCCAAAGAGCAACTAAAGCTGGAATCAAATAACTGTAATTCCATGGAAAATAAAAGTGCAGCCTGGGGTAATGATTCTTTTTCCCGTTCTATAGAATCCATTTATTATACAAATGCAATTCCCATTATGTAGCTGAATATATTCGGTAAGATTGTTCCTAAGCTGTAGAATACAGAGCAAGCCAAAGGAAGTCAGTAAACTAAATATATAGTGCAAATAGCAACGAAGCAGGGAGGGAGCCAAGCAAGTTGTCACAGTCTCTATACAGATAATGAGAGGTATATCCCAGTGATCCACAGTTTGCAAATGGCGCTACCATCCCTTGTACCAGCTTTTAGTTGTACAGTCTCTTTAAACTTCCTTAATAAAGTCCTACATAAAGAAAATTGTGGATGATCCGGTAATATGGACAGGGAGGGGCGGGTGGTCTGTGCAGCTAAAACTGAGAGTCATTATTGACAATGTCATCCAGCATCTGCCATCCTCCGCTTTCCAAAGCTGTGCAATAAGTGTGGGGATAAAGGGCACTTTGCATCCTCCTGTCCAGTAATGAAATGCTCTCTGTGTCAGGATTTAGGGCATTTGGCAAAAGATTGCAACATTATAAGGTGCAACCGATGCAATGCACAACCCGCCTGAGCTCATGAGAGAGTTCTTCTGCCAGGACATGGAGGATGCTCAGAGCTCAGCAGCAGCTAGGGTGCCTGCAATTCCCTCTGAGTCTGTGCCAATGCCCAGTGTGTCAGTGTCTTCCCAGTCTGTGGTGCACCAGTCTGTGCATTTGCCCAGTGTGCCTGTGTCTTCCCAGTCTGTGGTGCCCCAGTCTGTGCCAATGCCCAGTGTGCCTGTGTCTTCCCAGTCTGGTGCCCCAGTCTGTGCGTTTGCCCAGTGTGCCTGTATCTTACCAGTCTGTGGTGCCCCAGACTGTGCGTTTGCCTAGTGTGTCAGTGTCTTCCCAGTCTGTGGTGCCCTAGTCTGTCCCATGCCCAGTGTGCCTGTGTCTTCCCAGTCTGTGGTGCCCCAGACTGTGCGTTTGCCCAGTGTGCCTGTGTCTTCCCAGTCTGTGGTGCACCAGTCTGTGCGTTTGCCCAGTGTGCCTGTATCTTACCAGTCTGTGGTGCCCCAGACTGTGCGTTTGCCCAGTGTGCCTGTGTCTTCCCAGTCTGTGGTGCCCCAGTCTGTGCCAATGCCCAGTGTGCCTGTGTCTTCCCAGTCTGTGGTGCCCCAGTCTGTGCGTTTGCCCAGTGTGTCAGTGTCTTCCCAGTCTGTGGTGCCCTAGTCTGTCCCATGCCCAGTGTGCCTGTGTCTTCCCAGTCTGTGGTGCCCCAGTCTGTGCATTTGCCTAGTGTGTCAGTGTCTTCCCAGTCTGTGGTGCCCTAGTCTGTCCCATGCCCAGTGTGTCAGTGTCTTCCCAGTCTGTGGTGCCCCAATCTGTGCCTTTGCCTAGTGTGTCAGTGTCCTCCCAGTCTGTATGTAAGGTATCAGTTACCGAGAATGTGTCCAATCCTTCTGTGTCTGACTTCCAAAATTGCAGAGGCGGCAAAAGGTGCTGATACAGGGGCATCAAGTGCAGTGCCAGTCCCCCCCCCCCCCGACATTGCAGGGCTCCTATTAGGAACCATGGGGTGCAGAGGAGTGCGGAAAATGGTGAAAAGGCTGGCCTGGTGGCAGATAAGGTAAGGGAAAGTGTGGGGGGGGGGGGAGTAAGAGTGGGGAAACTGTTCTGATTTGTCCAAGGATGATGTGGAATGGTTGGTGGAGAAAAGGAGGAAGGGCAAAAAGGTGTTCAGTTACCCAAAGTCCTAACGTTTTGCCTTAAGCAAATAAGTTTGGGGTCCTGTCAGATGATGAGGATGAATGGGACTCGTTGAGTACAGAATCTTCTATGGATGATGAGTCCCAGGGTGCATTGAAGCGCATTGGTTCTCCAGGGAGAGAGAGTAGTCAGCCTAAGAAACGGCTGCCTCAATTATCCTAATGGCAGTTCCCACTCCGTTAAAAGTGGTAACCATTAATGTTGCCAGCATAAAATCAGTGAGTGCTCGTCATATGGCCTTATTTTTGCTCAGCTAGTTTGATGCTGACATTTTGTTCTTGCAAGAGACCCATCTCAGTAGTCTGGCTGATATACGTCTGGCAAAGAAGGAGTGGAAGCGTGGTCCCTCTTTTGGGTCTCTTGCGGCCGAGCCTTACAGCGGGGTCGCGGTCCTTTTTTCCGGTATGGTAACATGCCGACGGGTAATTGAGGTAGAGATTGGGAGATGCATAATTTTGGATGTCTCTGTGAGGGGGCAGGACCTGCGCCTGATTAACATCTATGGTCCCCAGACAAAATGGGACAGGAAATGCCTCTTTACAAAGATTAAGCCTTTTCTTTTTACGGCTCAGCAGGTTATCTTTGGAGGTGACTTCAACACCATTACTAGGCCTAAAGACAGGAGAGGTTTCAGAGATAAGCTGGGCTATGACAGCCTTTTCCTGAATGCAATGGTTAGGGAAGCAGGTCTGGTAGATGTGCACATTAAGCGCTGCCCAGACAGCACGGGGTTCACTTTTCAGCGAGGTAATAGTCAGAGTAGGATAGATAGGTTTTTTAAAGGGGGACTCTACTTTTTCAGCCCTCGTGTGTCGGGCAGTGGAGTTTTCCGATCATTGTATTCTATCTGTGACTCTGAATGCCTCAGGTGTGCCACCTAGGGGGAGGGGTATCTGGAGATTGAATTCGGCCCTCTTGGATGACGAGGAAGTAAGACAATCCTTTGAGGAATTTTTTCAGGCACAGGTAACTATCCTAGACTTTTGTAACAGTAAGTCAGAATGGTGGGAGCTTATAAAGCAAGATAAGTATATCACCTACCAGCGTTTGTGGAGGAAACTTGACCGCCTTGTTTCGAATGGAGGAGCTTCTGGGGCGATCTCTGAGGTGAAGCTCCTCCTGAGGAGACATCAATATAACCGGCACGCCTCTTTGGTTCAGAAAAGGGACTTTGGGAAATACCATTCGCCTGACCCTTACCAGAATTGTAAACAGAGCGTAGCAGTTAAGACGGTCAATGGCCTGAAGGACAGTACGGGCTCTCTGACGAAGTCTAGGTCAGGGATCCTGGAGGTCGTCAGGTTACTATGCCAATCTCCTGGGAGGAAGGAATCTTGATCGGGCAGGGATGTTGAGTTTTTTGGACTCTACACCAGGTCTGGAAAATATTGTTCCTTTGATGAATTTGACAGATGAAATCACTGCAGATGAGGTGATCCAGGCAATTGATAAACTAGCCATCAGGAAAAGGCCAGGGCCAGATGGTTTGACAGCCAAATTTTATAAATGTTTTAAGACGATCCTGGCTTCACACCTTGCGGAGGTTTTTAATGGCTGTTTGCATGAGGGTTCTCTCCCTCCTTCCATGAGGCAATCTGCAGTGATTCTTCTGTCAAAGGGCAAAGATCCTTCGATGATTGAGAATTGGCGCCCCATTAGCCTTCTTAATGTCGATAGAAAGATACTGGAAAATATTTTTTTCTGGCGATTATCATCAGTGGCAGGCGATTTGTTATCCCATCACCAGCACTGCTCGGACCAGGGTAGAAGCACTTTCTCAGCTGTGTTAGCTGTCCGGGGAGGCCTTGGGGCGTTGTAGGGCTGCTGGTTGGGGTAAATATCTGCTGACATTGGATCAGGCTAAGGCCTTTGATAGGGTTAATCATGAGTACCTATGGCTCCTTTTTGGCAAGTATGGCCTGGAGGGGGGTTTCATTGATTGGCTCAAGATTTTGTACAAAGGGGCTGAAAGCTTTCCTCTGGTTAATGGTTGGGTTGGGCAGGGCAGCCCTTTGTGGTTGGCTCAGGTGTGCGTCAGGGGTGTCCTTTGAGTCCTCTGCTATATGCGTTTGCAATCGACCCCTTCATTAGAAGGCTAGAGAGTGGACCATTGTGTGGGGTACCTTTGGGCATCACTGGTGAGCCTCCTTTGAAGGTTGTGGCTTATGCTGATGACGTTTCTGTTTTTGTCTCTGGGACTGTGGAAGCGCAGGAGGTGTTCTCAGTGACAAGGCAGTATGCGGAAGCATCAGGTTCAAAGGTCAACCAGGACAAGTGTGAAGCTTTCTGGATGGGCGTGGAAGGCGAGAGCTTTGTTCTCCCGGATGACTTCCCGGAGCCCCAACAAAAAATTAGAGTTCTAGGCATTGAATTTGGCCCAGGTCATGCAAATTGGGTGAACAGGCTGGAGAATGCCAATGCCAAGGTGGCGAGCTGGAAAAGTTGGCGGTTTTCCTTAAGGGAAAAGGTTGATCTGATCAAAGGTTACCTGATTCCAATTTTTCTGTATGTCAGTTTTGTCTGTGTTTTGCCAGTGTCTCTCTATACCAGGATCTATAGTTGTTTCTTCCAGCTGTTATGGGGGAACAGAATAAACCTTGTCAAAAGGAGTGTGACTTATCTTCCTAGGCGGGAGGGTGGTCTAGGAATGATCAACCCTGTAGTCTTTTTCTCTCTGATGTTTGTAAAGTACAACCTGGGTAACATGTTGGCAGAGAGACCGCCTGGGTGGGTGGGTATTTTCCAGTCCTGGTTTAGGCCCTTTCTGCGAAACTGGGAAAATGGTGGGTCAGTGAAAAGCCTGAGGGTCAAGCATGATAGGCTCCCGACTTATGTTGCCCCGTGTTTGAAAATACTTCGGCAGTGGCAAGTAACGGCAGGGGAGGTCAGATCTCTTCCAAGGAAACTTCTCGAGAAGCGGATCATGAGCTCTGTTTTTTGCGAACCACTGGCCTTAAGGGATTACCCAAGCCTGGTTTTGGGGGAGGGTTTGCGTTTGATTAATTTGGAGAGAATCCCAATGAAGTTTAGGGATCAGGCTTGGCTCGCTTTCCATGGAAAACTATATGTGAAGGGCAACCTGAAGTTTCTTTCTATGAGTGATTGGGGCTGCCCGAGAGTAGAGTGTGGAGGAGCGGGGGAGTCCTTGCAACATTTTCTGCTTCAGTGCCCTTTTAATATAGAGGTGTACAAGAGGGTAGGGAGGGCTCTGAGTGTACCCTTCCTCCCCCATATGAGTTATGCAGAGTGGGTGTATGGGGCATTCCAGACTCTCCGGGATTATGATTTGGAAACACTTTTTTTTAGTTAGTCTAGTAGTCCGTTATTTCACGTGGAGTGCACAGTGCCAGGAATCCTTATGGGGTAAAGTCCTTCCTGTTGAGGTGGTGGTGCAGAACATCCTGGGTGAGGTTGGGAAGATTCGGGGTCTTGAGAAAGACAGGTGGCAGCAGGAGGCCTGGATAAAGGCGTGGAGGAATATCAGGACTCTGTAGCTGCTGCCTGTTGATCTCGGGGTGCGGCTTTTCTTTCTGTCCTTGCTTCACTCCCCTAGATTTTCAGATAAAATATAATTTTGATAAAAGGCTCCATGCATGGTGACGGTGATGTTCCTTAGTCTGGCTCTCTCGTAGGGTTTATGCTGTGCGCAATTTGGTTTATTTATTATGTTCTTGTTTTGTATCGTTATATTCAATTATTTTGTAAATATTTTATTTATTAATTTATTTATTATGGTTTTATTGTATATAAGTTGTTGTTTGTAAGAATTTTCAATAAACAAAATTAACCCCTCATAATGGGCACAGCGGGGGTACAGACCCGGGAACTCAGCACAGGGATGGTGGGGACCCCTCATAATGGGCACAGCGGGTGTACAGACCCGGGAACTCAGCACAGGGATGGGGGTTCTTCTTCTGATTGAAAGATTATGATTTCCATGATAACCAATCAGATCTCATCCCAGGAGATGATAATAAATGATAAAATATTATAAAGTGGAATTCTATTCTGAGATTTATGTATCGGGGGATCAGTCAGGTGAACCCCCCTCCCACCCCTGCCGGGGACACCCCCTGTGGGCACCGATCACTATTAGAATATCGCAGCGTTCGATATCAGCAGCGGTCAGCGCAGGTGACGTCACAACACAGGTCCTCCCCTTCCAGCTCCGCCCCCTCCTCCCGGCATTCCCCGCGCCCGGCCGCCCTGTCTCCGGTTCCGGTGGGGGAGGAAGAAGCGCCGGATCCCGGGAGAGGGGGGAGGAGGGTGAGAGACCCCCCCGGGGGAACTTCTACTGACCCCCCCGGACCTTATAATACCCCCCGGGGTACCTACCGCTCATATCCCGCCCCCAGACCGACTTACCCCCCCAAACACCGAATTACTGCCCCCCCATATACCCCAATACTAATGTACTGCCCCCCAACCTCATAATACCCCCCAATACTTCTCTAATGACCCCCCATATACCCCAATACTAATGTACTGCCCCCCCCCGAACCCATACTGTCCCCCAATACTTCTCTACTGATCCCCCATACACCCCAATACCTCTCCACTACCCCCCACCCCATAATACCCCCCACTCACCGACCTACCCCCCCCATACACCCCAATACTAATGTACTGCCCCCCAACCTCATAATACCCCCCAATACTTCAGTACTGACCCCCCCAATCCTATAATACCCCCCACTTACCCACCTACTGCTCCATATACCCCAATACTAATGTACTGCCCCCCTGACCCCATACTGTCCCCCACTTACCCAACCACCCCCCATACACCCCAATACTAATGTACTGCACCCCAACCTCATAATACCCCCCAATACTTCTCTAATGACCCCCCCATACCCCCCAATACTTCTGTACTGACCCCCCCAATCCTATAATACCCCCCACTTACCCACCTACCGCCCCAATACCTCTCCACTGCCCCCGACCCCATAATACCCCCCACTTACCGACCTACCCCCCATACACCCCATTATCTCTTTACTGACCCCCCCGACCCCATAATACCCCCCTCTTACCGACCTACCCCCTTTTACACCCCAATACTTCTGTACTTCCTCCCCCCCTCCCCATAATACCCCCCACTTATGGACCTAACCCCCATACACCCCAATACTTCTGTACTGCCCCTCCACCCCATGATACCTCCCACTTACTAACCTACTGCCCCCCATACATCCGAATACCTCTGTACTTCCCCCTCCCCCCGACCCCATAATACCCCCCACTTACCAACCTACCCCCCATACATCCCAGTACTTCTGTACTGACCCCCCCGACCCATAATACCCCCCACTTACCAACCCCCAACACATCATAACTGCCCCCCTCATTTACATCATACCCCCTGCATACTGACCTCCCCTCCCTCCCCCCAAACACCTCATAACTGCCCCCCCATATTCAATATACCCCCACATGCTGACCTGACTTACCCCCCCCTCCAACATCTCATAATCATCCCCCGTATACCTTATACCCCAATTCTGCCCCCTGACCCAATAATAACCCTCTGGGGTACAAACCCTGCTCACCACACCTCCAGACCTACCTACCTCGAAACCCCAATATCTGACCCCCCCCCCCATACACCTTACTACCCCCTCACTACACTGCTACATACCCAAATATACTGTCCAAATTAATGCACCCCCAAAACCAAATAACTGCCCCCCCCATAGACCTCACTGCCCTCCTGTACACCCCGTACCCCCCTACATACTGCCCCCCCCATACCAAACATTACCTCTCACATATTCCCCTCTGCCCCATATTTAAATCTACCCCCCCCCCCATATACTGTCACTGTATACTGCATACCCCAATACTGTCTGCCCCACATTATATCCACCCCACATACTGCCCTACCTACCCGACACCTGATATCTGCCCCCCCCCCAATATTTACTGCACTGCTGTATACCTCATACTAGAGCTGCATACCTCATACTAGAGCTGCGTACCTCATACTAGAGCTGCATACCTCATACTAGAGCTGCGTACCTCATACTAGAGCTGCGTACCTCATACTAGAGCTGCATACCTCATACTAGAGCTGCATACCTCATACTAGAGCTGCGTACCTCATACTAGAGCTGCATACCTCATACTAGAGCTGCATACCTCATACTAGAGCTGCGTACCTCATACTAGAGCTGCATACCTCATACTAGAGCTGCGTACCTCATACTAGAGCTGCGTACCTCATACTAGAGCTGCATACCTCATACTAGAGCTGCGTACCTCATACTAGAGCTGCATACCTCATACTAGAGCTGTATACTAGAGCTGCATACCTCATACTAGAGCTGCGTACCTCATACTAGAGCTGCGTACCTCATACTAGAGCTGCGTACCTCATACTAGAGCTGCGTACCTCATACTAGAGCTGCATACCTCATACTAGAGCTGCATACCTCATACTAGAGCTGTATACTAGAGCTGCATACCTCATACTAGAGCTGCGTACCTCATACTAGAGCTGCGTACCTCATACTAGAGCTGCGTACCTCATACTAGAGCTGCGTACCTCATACTAGAGCTGCGTACCTCATACTAGAGCTGCATACCTCATACTAGAGCTGCATACCTCATACTAGAGCTGTATACCTCATACTAGAGCTGCATACCTCATACTAGAGCTGCATACCTCATACTAGAGCTGCATACCTCATACTAGAGCTGTATACCTCATACAAGAGCTGCGTACCTCATACTAGAGCTGCATACCTCATACTAGAGCTGCATACCTCATACTAGAGCTGTATACTAGAGCTGCATACCTCATACTAGAGCTGCGTACCTCATACTAGAGCTGCATACCTCATACTAGAGCTGCATACCTCATACTAGAGCTGCATACCTCATACTAGAGCTGTATACTAGAGCTGCATACCTCATACTAGAGCTGCGTACCTCATACAAGAGCTGCGTACCTCATACTAGAGCTGCATACCTCATACAAGAGCTGCGTACCTCATACTAGAGCTGCATACCTCATACTAGAGCTGCATACCTCATACTAGAGCTGCATACCTCATACTAGAGCTGTATACTAGAGCTGCATACCTCATACTAGAGCTGCGTACCTCATACAAGAGCTGCGTACCTCATACTAGAGCTGCGTACCTCATACTAGAGCTGCGTACCTCATACTAGAGCTGCGTACCTCATGCTAGAGCTGCGTACCTCATACTAGAGCTGCGTACCTCATACTAGAGCTGCGTACCTCATACTAGAGCTGCGTACCTCATACTAGAGCTGCGTACCTCATACTAGAGCTGTATACCTCATACTAGAGCTGTATACCTCATACTAGAGCTGTACGATTCCAGATAAAATGAGAACCACAATTTTTTTGCTTAGAATAAAAATCCTGATTCTCGGGGTGACTTTTCCCATCATACAAATATTGGGGTAACTTTACCGCTTCCTTTTATTTCATTCATAAAAGTGAATTTTGTCCCAAAAAATTGCGTTTGAAAGACCGCAAATCCGGTGCGACATAAAAGATTGAAAACGATTAATCGTGCGGCTCTACCTCATACCCCAATACTATCTGCCCCAACTATACCCCCCCCCCCCCACTTACTGCCCCCCTATACTCCCCCAACACCACATAACTGCCCCCCCCATACACAATATATCCCACACATACACCTCACTACCCCCTACTACCGACCCATACTACCCTACCTACCCCATCACCACATAACTGCCCCCCCATACACATAACCCACACATACCTGCCCCCCCCCCATTCCAATGCACCTCACTGCACCCTCCATATACCTCATACCCAGTACTGTCTGCCCCACACTATACCCCCCCCCCCCACTTACTGTCCCTCTATACTCCCCCAACACCACACAACTTTCCACCCCATACACAATATAACCCACACATACACCTCACTACCCCCTACTACCTACCCATACTACCCCACCTACCCCAACACCACATAACTGCCCCCCCTTCCAATGCACCTCACTGCACCCTCCATATACCTCATACCCCTATACTGCTCCATTCTACTCCCTGCACGCCATACACAACATACCCCTCCCCCCCCCCACATACTGCCATGCCTACCCCAAAACCAAAAAATTGTGACCCTCCACACACACCCCTTACTGCCCCCCATACTCCTCCATACACTCTCATGTACTGCCCTACCTGACCCAACACCAGATTTGGAGGGGGGAGGGGTATAATAAAGATTAGGGGTGGGGAAAGGATATATTATGGGGGGAAGGGGGAGAGAAGGTATATTATACGTTAGGGGTGGGGAGAGGATATATTATTGGTGGGGGGGGGGGTATAATCTAGGATAGCTTAGGGGTAGGTAGAGGCTATATTATGGGGGAAGGGGAGGTCTAGAATAGATTAGGGGGTGGGTAGAGTGTATTATATTGGGGGGGGGGGGAGAGGATATTTCTCTTTCGTTCATTGATGGACACAGCTCCTGGTATTCTTAACCATTGGGTTATACTGCCCCCTTCAGGAGTCGGACACTAGGCAGAAAAAAAGTCTGGCTACACCTATGGGCAGTTCCGGGGGGTATTCTCCCTCTCCCTGTTATAGGTACCCAGCCAGACTGGGCAACGGGCTGGACAATCCTTCTAGATCCAGTGGTCACCCCCAGTCTGGCCAGCGAGCGCACGCAGACCTCCGCTCCATGCTAGGTCTATTGGGACATAGCCTCACCGGACAGGGGCTGGCCTGCAAGTTAAACGCCTCACAAGGTCGCATATGACCGGGTCTCGGCCCGATTTGCAGCATTCCTCCTGGCCGACAGCCCCCCATTTTTATGGCTAGGGGGTTCTGTCTGGAGCGGTGCCCGCCTGGTTCCTGGTATGGTGAGGAGCTGTCCCCCCTCTCCCCCTGGAGGGTTTTGAGGTGGACGTGGGCCCCTCCATAGGACGGTCGGACACCTGGGTTCCCCTCCTTCCCCTTAGGCACCCCCCTCACCTGTCCCCCCATCCTACCCCCCCTCCACTAATGCAGGGGCTATGTGGGTGGTCTGGTACACCTCCCAGGGTGGGGGCAGGGCACTGTGCTGGCGATGGGGGCAGGGGGGTATGCCACCAGACGATCAGCTGTGCTGGAGGGAAATGGAGTTTGTACCTGGTGCCCCCCCCCCGTCCGTCCGTCCTGCCTGTGCCTGTCCTGAGGCCTAGGGATCCCTGGGAGCCTTGTGGTGCCGTGCAGGGCCGCCATTTTCTAGTAGTCTTTGTGCTGCAATAAATGGCGGCCATGTTTGTGTAGTCCGGCGGTCATCTTGTGGTGGTTTGCCATAAAAAACTGCGGCGGCCTTGACAGTGGAGCCCTATGGGCAGCGATTTTAGCGATGGGAGCCCCTCCTCATCCCCTGGTGCTGACTCCTGGATCCTTTCCTTATCGTCGTACGTGCAGTGCAGATCCTCCAGGTGGCTGCGGTACTTGGTTTCTGCGGGGTGGTTAGTCCGGTGGGTTCCTCTCCCTCTCTGCTGAGGATTAATTGGGGCTCTGTGACTGACAACCGGGTGTGCTGCCAGAGCGGTGTCCCTTAGTAGTGTTACACTTTTTTGTGGGGTTCCCCCTGGTGACTCAGAGTCTTTTAGAGCACATTTCCCCACCCTCCCGGTCCCAACCCTTCATCGATGCACTGACAGTGGTCCTGGAGTCCTTGGTGTCCCCGGTGGAGTTGGCTTTTGGGCAAACTGACACCCGCCCCCCCCCACCCCCCCGCTTTCCCCTGCCTCATCTGTCCCCTCAGATCCTGAAACTGATTCGGCCGCTGTGGATGTGGGTCACCCTGCATGGATTTGCGACCACGCGCTCTGAATCCTCAGCCAGACTGGGCAACGGGCTGGATAATCTAGATCCAGTGGTCACCCCAGTCTGGCCAGCGAGCCCACGTAGACCTCAGCTCCATGCAACAGCGCACGACAAGGCGCTGGGGGATGCACTGATTGTATCTGTGCATGAGACCTTAAAGATGGAGGCTGAAGCTGCGGCGGAGGAGCAGGCCACCTCTGGCACTCACAAACCACCCAAAGCGACAAAGGTGCAACCTTTCCCCTCCTATTTTGACAAAATTGTCACTACAGAGTGGGGACGACCAAAGCGTCCCCTTGGGGTCCCTAAGCGCTTTGCTAGACGATACCCCTATAAGGAGTCCCTTCTTAAGAAGTGGACTGTTCCACTGGTGGTGGACACTCCAGTTTCCAGATTAAACAAGGCAACCATGATTCCGGTTGAACAATCCCTGGCCTTTAAGGACCCGGCTGACAGGAAGGCGGAGGCTGTGGCTCACAATATGTACACCCTGGGTGGTTCGGCACTGAGGCTGACGATATTCACCATTGCCCTGGTGTCGTAGACTCTGACCGAATGGGCTAAGCTGCTGCGCCATGACCTGGAGGGGGAGCAGCCCCCCCCCCCCCGCCTCAGCTGGTCCGAGGGCTGCAGTTTTCTGTCATGCCTCTTTGGATGCGGCTCCCCTAGTGGCTCTGCTCTCTGTTTCGACATTGGTCCTTCGGCGTGTCTTTTGGCTCAAATGATGGTCTGCAGACCAGACTTCTAAAAAGGCCTTGACTGATCTTTCCTTTTGAAGGAGATCGCCTGTTTGGAGCTACCCTGGATGACATCATTAAAGGTCTCACAGGGGGGAAGAGTACCCAGAGTCTCCGGACTACTGATCAATATCCTGGAGCTCGGAGCGATCAGACTCTTCCTGGAACATTGGACGGATCATCTCCAATTATGTCCAGTGCGCATTCAATCAGACAATGCCACAGCCGTGGCTTATGTCAATCACCAAGGGGGCACAAGAAGTTTTCTGGCAGCTCTGGAGGTAGCTAGCATTCTCAGGTGGGCAGAACGTGCGTTCCAGCCCTTTCCGTCATACACATTCCCGGAGTGGAAAACTGGCAGGTGGATTACCTCAGTCAGCAGGTGTTGGACCAGGGGGAATGGTCTCTTCATCCGGAGGGGTTTCATCAGTTGTCTCCAGTGGGGCACCTCCAAGGTGGATCTATTGGCGTCTTGGCTCAACAGAAAGGTGCAGAGGTTCGTGGCACGATCACTGGATACACTGGCGGTCGCCACAGACGCGCTGGTGGCCCCACGGGGTCAGTATTGTCTGATTTAAGACTTCCCTCCTCTCAAGCTTCTGCCAAGACTTCTACGCAGGAACAAGGCAGAAGGTATTCCGGTCATCGTATGCCTCGTTTCCACTGAGCGGAACGGTTCGGGTCGGTACAGTTTGGAAGGGTTAGAATGGTCCGGTCTATTCAGGTGAGCGTTTCCACTGCAAGTCGGGCCACCAGGGTCCATGCGGGGGTTTACACCAAATGAGGTGTTTGTTTTGCTCTTTCATTTGACGTGAGCTTTGGTGGTTTCCTGTCCGCCAATCAGTGGACTCTATTGTGTGATGCCAGTATCTCCGCC
The DNA here is from genome assembly GCF_965119305.1 of Pelophylax lessonae. NCBI lineage: Eukaryota > Metazoa > Chordata > Amphibia > Anura > Ranidae > Pelophylax > Pelophylax lessonae. Next base: position 329,352,102 of record NC_138773.1, read on the forward strand.
CTAACCGTACCGTACCATTTCCTATGGCCCTACATCTGAAGCAGGACCAGGAATGGTGCGGTTTGGCTCGGTTGTACGGGCCACTTTCATAATGGAAACACTCAAATTAGCGTACCGTACCGACCTGAACCGATGCGCTCAGTGGAAACGAGGCACTAGTGGCCCCAGACTGGCCTCGCTGGGCTTGGTACGCCGATCTGGTGCCGCTGGTCGCCGACGTTCCTTGGAAGCTTCCTCTCAGGGAGAATCGGCTGTCCCAAGGGCCAATCTTCAACTCTACAGCTGCTGGCTTTGACGGCTTGGCTTTTAAAAGCCAGGTACTGAAGGATAGGGGTTGGTCTAAATCTATGATTCCAACGCTGTTAAAAGCTAGGAAATCTACTTCTAGGAAGATTTACCATCGTACAAGGAAAACGTACTTCGCTTGGTGTAAGTCCCTTGGGGTTCATCCTCGCTCCTTCTTGGTGGCTCGGATTTTGCCCTTTCTTCATGGGGGGTTGAACAAAAATTGGCCTTGAGAACCATCAAAGGCCAGGTGTTCGCTTTGGCGGTCTTCTTTCAACGACCCTTGGCTACACACCCCCTGGTGCGTACCTTTCTTTAGGGTGTTCGCCATTTGGTTCCTCCAGTGCGGTCTCCATTGCTGCCTTGGGACCCTAATTTGGTGCTTTCAGTCCCCCAGAAGTTTACCTTTGAGAATTTTCGGGAGATTCCTTTGTTTACACTGTCTCAGAAGGTGGGAATGAAGACATTGTGTTGACTGGAGGCGTTATCCTGTCGTTCACCTTACTTGGTGGTTCACAGAAATTAGGTGGTACTTCGCCCCTGTCCGTCATTCCTTCCAAAGGTTGTCTCTGATTTCTATTTGAATGGAAGACATTGTGTTGCCTTCCCTGTGTCCCTGGCTATAACATCCTAAGGAAATTGCCTTACATGCCTTGAATGTGGTTTGGGCAATTAAGGTGTACCTGGCAGCTATGGAGTTTTTTAGGAAGTCAGTCCTACTATTTGCTCTTAAGGATGGGTCTCGGACAGGGTTTTCCGCTTCCTCTGCGACCATTCCCAGATGGATCAGATAGACGGTGTTTCATGCCTATTCCATCAGGGGTCAGGCTCCTCTTTTTCTTATCAAGGTGCATTCTGCTTGGGCGCTCAGTGCCTCCTGGGCCTTCCGTCATCAGGGGTCGGTGACGCAGTTTTGCAAGGCGGCCGCCTGGTCATCGGTGCACATTTTCACAAAGTTCTATAAAGTGGATGTGTTGGCATCTGCCGATGCCTCTTTTGGCCGCAAGGTTTTGCAGACTGCTGTTTAGAGGACTTGGTCTTCTTTGAGAGTGTATTGTTTTTTTCAGGTGGGCTCCAGTTGTTTTGGTTAAGCCCCTGATGCCTGGCTGGCTACGGTTTTTAGTCTTGGGAATGTTTTGCTGTTCCCACTCGTGTTTAACATTTTTTTGGGACGCCCTAATGGTTATGAAGATCAGGAGCTGTGTCTGTCAATGAACAAAAAAGAAAATGGGATTTTTGACTTTTCGTAAAATCCATTTCTCTGATGTTCATTGGTGGACACAGCTCCCATCCTTCTGTGGAATTGTAATTCTCCTGACACTGCTTGTAACAAAACTGAGTACCTATAGCAGAGAGGGGGAGTATACCCCCTGGGACTGCCCATAGGCGTAGCCAGACTTTTTTTTCTGCCTAGTGTCCTACTCCTGTAGGGGGCAGTATAACCCACTGAACATCAGAGAAATGTATTTTACGTTAAGTCAAAAATCCCATTATTATCTGTTGGGGGGGTGGTATAATATAGGTTAGGGGTAGGTAGAGGACATATTTGTGTGTGGGGGGGTATGATATAGATTAGGGATGGGGGGTATAATATAGGTTAGGGGTGGGGAGAAGATTTAATATGGGGGGGAGTATAATATAGGTTAGGGGTGGTTACAGGATATATTATTAGTGAGGGGGTATATTATAGGATAGCTTAGGGGTAGGTAGAGGCTATATTATGGGGGGGGGGGGGAGAGGAGAGGTAAAAAATAGGTTAGGGGTGGGTTGAGGATATATTATGGGTTGGGGGGTATAATATAGGTTAGGGGTGGGTAGAGGATATATTATTTTTGGGGGGGGGGTATAATATAGGTTAGGGGGTGGGGAGAGGATATATTATGGGGGGGGGGGGGTAGAGGGTATATTTTGAGGAGGGGGAGGTATAATATAGGTTAGGGGTGGGTAGTGGATATATTATTTTGGGGGGTATAATATAGGTTAGGGGGTGAGGAGAGGATATATTATGGGGGGGTATAATAGAGGGGTAGGTAGAGAGTATATTTGGGGCGGTGGGTACAATATAGGTTAGGGGTGGGTAGAAGATATATTATAGGGTGGGGGGGGGTGGGTAGAGGGTATATTTTGAGGAGGAGGAGGTATAATATAGGTTAGTGGTGAGTAGAGGATATATTATGGGGGGGGGGTAGAGGGTATATTTTGAGGAGGGGGAGGTATAATATAGGTTAGGGGTGGGTAGTGGATATATTATTTTGGGGGGTATAATATAGGTTAGGGGGTGAGGAGAGGATATATTATGGGGGGGGGTATAATAGAGGTGTAGGTAGAGAGTATATTTGGGGCGGTGGGTATAATATAGGTTAGGGGTGGGTAGAGGATATATTATGGGGGGGGGGGTAGAGGGTATATTTTGAGGAGGGGGAGGTATAATATAGGTTAGGGGTGGTTAGAGGATATATTATGGAGGGGGAGAGGTATCATATGGGTTGGGGATAGGTAGAGGCTGTATTATGAGGAGGGGTAGCACACCATGTGACCATCCTCCGCCTTCTCGCAGGTCTCCACATGAATTATGAACATTGACAATAACCTGGAAGGGTTCCTTAAATGTGGCCAGACCGCCATCCTGCAACCTTCCAGGGCGGGGGAGGCTGAGCGGCCCTGCACCCCCTTGTCACAGGCGGAATCCAGTCTCGGCCTGGTCGCTCAGGACGTGGCCCAGGGGCGTAGCGGGGAGATGATGTCACAGGACGAACTGATGGTGCAGGAGGAGACGGTGAAGAATGACGAGGAGGAGGGCGACTCACCGGAGAGGTTACTGCCCCCCGCCTTCCAGTACACGGTCAGCCGCCGCTCGGAATTGCTCCATAGTTATCAATTAGTAAGCTTCATAAAGATACGGCTTCCTTAAAGGATAACTCCATCCAATGCTGAAAATTTATGCAGGGTGCGGGGCAACCCTATGCCACGTAGAGAACGTTCTCCGGCATTGGACCTGTGATCTGCAATCCCAATTTCTGAATATGAAAAGGAATCATGACTCCGCCCCCTGATCTCACAGCTGGGAGTGGATGGAGTTATTCTTTACAAGAAATGTCTATTTGTTGTGTATTTTTTAACTTCTATGTTATTATTTTTATATATTTTTACTATTGTTATGTATTTTTATTTAGCTGCATGTTAGTATTTTGTGTTTACCACTTGCGGTCAGCAGATGGTGACCTTCAAATTTGTCTGATTCTGCACATATGGTGCAGAAATAGATTTGAGTAGCAGGAGAGATCAAATTACAGAGACTGCCTAATTCAGGGGAGGGACCTTCTCCTTCCTCCAGGAGATTCAGCTAAAAAACATTCTAAATAGAGCTCTTTACAAGGGTCTCTTACCCAAAACCATTTTACATAGACAGCTTGTGTCCTAGAATGACCACCAATTTCCGAAGGTCAACCAAAAACTGTTCTACATAGACAGTCCTGTCCCATTACCACGGCTTCTAGGGGTTAATCATCCATAAAACATTCAACTTAGACACCTTGTGTTCCAGACTCCATCACCATATACATCTAAGAGTCACCCAACTAAAAACCATTCTCCAGTCCATCACCATGGTCCTCTAAGGGTTCGGTCATCCAAAATCCATTCTCCAGTCCATCACTATGGTCTTCCAAGGGTTCTGTCATTCAAAAACCATTCTACATAAACAGCCTGTGTCCAAGAGTCCATCACCATGGTCTGCTAGGGGTTCCGTCATCCAAAAATCATTCTACATAGACAGCCTGTGTCCCAAGAGTCCATCACCATGGTCTTCTAAAGGGTTCCATCATCCAAAAAACATTCTACTTAGACAGCCTATGTCCCAGGAGTCCATCACCGTGGTCTTCACAAGATTCCAACATTCAAAAACCATTCTACGTAGACAGCCTGTGTCCCAATAGTCCATCACCATGGTCTTCTTAGACTAAAAACCATTCTACATAGACAGCCTGTGTCCCAAAAGGCCATCGCCATGGCCTTCTAAAGGGTTCCATCATCCAAAAACCATTCTACTTAGACAGCCTGTGTCTCATGAGACTATCACCATGGTCTAAGGGTTCTGTCATCCAAAAAACATTCTACATAGACAGCCTGTGTCCCAAGAATCCATCACCATGGCCTTCTTAAGGGTTCCATCATCCAAAAACCATTCTACTTAGACAGCCTGTGTCTCATGAGACCATCACCATGGTCTTCTCAAGATTCCGTCATCCAAAAACCATTCTACATAGATGGCCTGTGTCCCAAAAGGCCATCGCCATGGTCTTCTAAAAAGGTTCCATCATCCAAAAACCATTCTACTTAGGCAGCCTGTGTCTCATGAGACCATCACCATGGTCTAAGGGTTCTGTCATCCAAAACCATTCTACATAGACAGCCTGTGTCCCAGGAGTCCATCACCATGGTCTTCTCAAGATTCCGACATCCAAAAACCATTCTATGTAGACAGCCTGTGTCCCAAGAGTCCATCACCTTGGTCTTAGACTAAAAACCATTCTACATAGATACCCTGTGTTCTAGAGCCTATCTTCCATACACGGCTAAGAGCCTCAAGCAAAAACTAGTCTACATAGACAGTCTTTGTCCAAAGAGTCATCACAATGCACATCTAGGAGCCTGTCAACCAAAAACATTCTACGTTGATGGCCTGTGTCTCAATAGTTCATCGCCATGTGCTTCTAAGGGTCTGTCAACAAAGACCTGTCCTGCGTAGACAGCCTGTGTCCCAAGAGCCATCACTATGCCCTTCTAAGGGTCCGTCATCCAAAAAGAAATATGCTACATCAATGGACTTTGTCTCAGTTGTTTGTCGCCATTTGCCTCTAAGGGTTTGTCAACCAAGACCTCTTCTGCCTAGGCAGCCCATGGGCTTCTAGGGTTTCGTTGTCCAAAAAAATATCACCATAGATTACCTGTGTCTCAAAAGTCCATCACCGTAGTCTTCTAAGGGACCATCACCTAAAAACTATTCTATCTAGACACCCTGTTTTCAAAGAACCCATCACTATGGCCTTCTAAGGGTCTGTCATCGATTAAAACATGCTACATAGACAGCCTGTGTCTCAAGAGTCCATCACCATGGTCTTCTAAGGGTCCATAAACCAAAAACTATTCTGCAAAGACACTCTGTGTTCCAGAGCCCATTACCATACATATCTAAGAGTCTGTCAACCAAAACCTGTTCTACATAGACAGCCTGTGTCCCAAGAGCCCATCACCATGGGCATCTAGGGGTCCATTACTCAAAAAACATTCTACATAGATGGCCGGTGCCCCAGGAGTTGATTGGTGTCCAACATCAGGGCATTCTAAGGCTACGTCAACCAAAAACTATTCTTTATGGACAACCTGTGTCCCAAGTGCCATCACCATGCCCTTTTAATGCTTTGTCATCCAAAAAAAAATATGCTACATAGAAGATGGCTTGTGTCTGTTGTTCATTGTGCTTCTAAGGGTCTGTCAATTAAGACCTGTTTTGCCTAGACAGCCTGTGTCTCAAGAGCCCATCACCTTTGTCTTCTAGCTGTTCGTTGTCCAAAACCATTCCATATAGATGACTCATGTACCAAGACTCCATCACCATTCACGCCTAAAGCCCCGTACACACGATCAGATTATCGAACGATCTGTCGTCCGTTTTTTGTGGCATGCTAGTCTGATGTGGAAAGTGAAGAGGTTATTTTCATACGAATTTTCCCGTAGGACAGAATTCTACTTCAGAAGAGATGTCATGTGTTGGATTGATTTGTATGTGTTCTTTCGTCTCTGAGCATGCCTAGTCTTGCTCTTAAGATTTTTTTCCGTGGAAAACTGTACTAATGAGACCAAAATCGGACGTTGTGTTGACGGACGACAAACATTTTATAGCCTGCACATCAGGATTTTGTCGGCCGAAAAGTCGGAGTCGGCTGTCGAAAGCACCATACTAACAAGCCGAAAATCGACATATCGGTCGTCGGACGAAATTTCCCTTCAGATTTTCTTATCGTGTGTACGGCCTTAAGGGTCCATCAATCAAACATTCTACATAGACAGCCTGTGTCCCAAGAGCCAATCACCATACTCATCTAAAAACCATTCTACGTATATCACCTGTGTCCCATAAGTCCATCACTATGTGCTTCTAAGTGTCTGTCAACCAAAGCCCATTCTCTATACACAGCCTGTGTCCCAGGAGCTCATCATCATACACTTATGAGGGTTTGTCATCCGAAAAAGTTCTACGTACATCCATTGTTTCAAGAGCCAATCGTGTACTTCCAAGGGTCTGTTATCCAAAAAAACATGCTACGAAAATGGCCTGTGTCTTAAGATTCCATCATCACTATGTGCTTCTAAGAGTCTGTCAATCAAAGCCGTTCTACATAGACAGCCTGTGTCCTAAGAACCCATCACCATCCAAAACCTACATTCTACCAAATTTTACATAGATTGTCTGTGTCCCAAGAATCCATAACCCTAGACTTCTAAGGGTCTGTCAAACAAACAACATTTTATGTATATAGAGCCTTTGTCCCAAGTGCTCCTGACTCTGCACTTCTAAGGGTCTGTCAGCCAAAAGCTATTCTACATAGACAGCATGTGTCCCAAGAGCCCATCACCATGAGCTTTTAGGGGTCTGTTATCCAGAAGCCATTCCACATAGATGGCCTGTGACCCAACAGCCTATCACCGTACACCTAAAAGATTAAGTTAACCAAAAACCATTCTTCATAGCCTATGTCCTTAGAGCCCAACACCATGGCCTTCTAAGGGCCTGTCAACCAAAAATCATTCTACATAGACAACCTGAGTCCCAAGAGTCCATCACCATAGACTTCTAAAAGGTCATTATCCAAAAACTATTCCACATAGACAACCTGTGTACCAAGAGTCCACACTTCTAAGGGTCTGTAAGCCAAAACTCATTTCACATAGACAGCCTGTGTCCCAAGAGTTGATCGCTGCTGTATTCTAAGGGTCTGTCACCGAAAAACCGTCCTACAACCTGTGTCCTAAGAGCTCAACGCCATGACTTTCTAAGGGTCTGGCAACCAAAAACTATTCTATATAGACAGCCTGTGTCGCAATAGTCCATCACCATAGACTTCTAAAAGTAAATGAAACAAAAAACATTCTACATAGATGCTCTGTGTCTCAAGTGTCTATAACCCTAGACTGCTAAGGATCTGTCAACCAAAGCTGGTCCTAAGAGCCCACCACTATGGCCTTCTAAGGGTCTATCAATCAAAATCATTTTACATAGACAGCTCTTGTCCCAATAGTTAATTGCTGTTGTCTTTTTAAGGTCTGTCAACCAAAAAATGTTTTACATAACCTTTGTCCTAAGCCCAACACCATGTCCTTCTAAAGATCCGTCAACCAAAAACTATTCTACATAGCCTGTGTTCCAAGAGTCCATCACCATGGACTTCTAAGGGTCCATCATCCAAAAATCATTCTACATGGATGGTCTGTGTCTCAAGAGTTGATCATCACCATGTTCTTCTAAGAGTCTGTCAACCAAAACCCGTCCTACATAGACAGCCTGTGTCCCAAGAGCTCATCACTATGGGCATCTAGGGTCCATTACCCAAAAACAAGAGTAAGTTAACCAAAAACCATTCTTCATAGCCTATGTCCTTAGAGCCCAACACCATGGCATTCTAAGGGTCCGTCAACCAAAAATCATTCTACATAGACAACCTGAGTCCCAAGAGTCCATCCCCATAGACTTCTAAAAGGTCATTATCCAAAAACCATTCCACATAGACAACCTGTGTATCAAGAGTCCGTCACCAAAGACTTCTAAGGGTCCATTATCCAAAAACGATTCCACATAGACAGCCTGTGTCCCAAGAGTCCATCACTACACACTTCAAAGGGTCTGCCAGCCAAAAATCATTCCACATAGACAGCCTGTGTCCCAAGAGTTGATTGCTGCCGTATTCTAAGGGTCTGTCACCAAAAAACCGTCCTACAACCTGTGTCCTAAGAGCTCAACGCCATGACTTTCTAAGGGTCTGGCAACCAAAAACTATTCTATATAGACAGCCTGTGTCACAATAGTCCATCACCATAGACTTCTAAAAGTAAGTGAAACAAAAACATTCTACATAGATGGTCTGTGTCTCAAGTGTCTATCACCCTAGACTGCTAAGGATCTGTCAACCAAAGCTGGTCCTAAGAGCCCACCACTATGGCCTTCTAAGGGTCTATCAACCAAAATCATTTTATATAGACAGCTTTTGTCCCAATAGTTAATTACTGTTGTCTTTTAAGGGTCTGTCAACCAAAAAATATTTTACATAACCTTTGTCCTAAGAGCCGAACACCATTGTCCTTCTAAAGATCCGTCAACTAAAAACTATTCTACATAGCCTGTGTTCCAAGAGTCCATCACCATGGACTTCTAAGGGTCCATCATCCGAAAATCATTCTACATGGATGGTCTGTGTCTCAAGAGTTGATGATCACCATGTGCTTCTAAGAGTCTGTCAACCAAAACCCGTCCTACATAGACAGCCTGTGTCCCAGGAGCCCATTACTATGGGCATCTAGGGGTCCATTACCCAAAAACCATTCTACATAGACAGCCTGTGTCCCAAGAGTCCATCACTATGGGCATCTAGGTGTCCATTACCCAAAAACCATTCTACATAGATGGCCGGTGTCCCAGGAGTTGATTGGTGCAGTATTCGAAGTGTCTGTCAATAAAAAACTGTCCGACAAACCTGTGTGGTCAACAACATGGCATTCTAAGGGTCCGTCAACCAAAAAACACTCTATATAGACAGCCTTTGCCCCAAGTGCTCCTCACTGCATCATCACTGTGTCATCCAAAAATGATTCTACATAGATGGCCTGCGTCCCAAGATTTGATTGCTGTAGGCTTCTAAGGGTCTATCAGCCAAAACCTGTTCTACTTAATCTGTGTCCTAAGAGCCCAACACTGTGGCATTCTAAGGCTACGTCAACCAAAAACTATTCTATATGGACAGACTGTGTCCCAAGAGTTCATCACCGTAGACATAGACAGCCTTTGTCCCAAGTGCTCCTCGCTGTGCACTGTGAAAGGCGATGGTCAGGCTGGGGAGGAAAGTGCTAGACAATGCTGGATGTTCTCCAGCCGGGAAATGGGGCGGGGCTCTATCTGACTTGCTGCAGCTTCTGATGCACATTGTGAGAAGCTCACAGTGTGCAGTGAAATCAGAGGAAGCCGTTTCAGTCTAGGAGAAGAGCCGGAACACCTGTGCAAGACTGAGGGCAATGCTGGAGGTCAGATTTAGGTCCTGCAAAACATTCACATCTGCTGCATCTGCCAGTTTTGGATTGTGCATAGCTGTGGTTGTGCTGAGCTGTCCTGTTAATGGACACCCTATAATGTGGCTTTGTTGCCCCCCCCCCTCTCCCTCTACAGGTTCACGTGAAGCAAGAGATCAAGCTCACAGAAGAAGTAGATGCCCGTCTGATGGACAGCGTGCAGCTGACTGGGCCTGTAGATCTTCAGAAAAAGAAGAAAAGAAAACAGCGTTCCCCGGCCAAGGTCAGCATTATGTTTATATGCAATGTGTTCAGATATCCTGTGGGGGGAGCCAGCAATATAAATATATGCAGTGCACCTACGTGACCTCTGGGGGGAGCCAGAAATTTGTTTATAAGCAATGCACCCTAGTGTCCCCTGGGAGGAGTCAGCATTATGATTATTTGCAGTGCATCTAAGTGACCTGCGGGGGGAGCCAGCGTTATGATTATATGCATTGCACCCAAGTGTCCTATGGGAGGAGTCAGCATTATGATTATATGCAATGCACCCAAGTGTCCTATGGGAGGAGTCAGCATTATGATTATATGCAATGCACCCAAGTGTCCTATGGGAGGAGTCAGCATTATGATTATATGCAGTGCACCCAAGTGTCCTATGGGAGGAGTCAGCATTATGATTATATGCAGTGCATCTAAGTGACCTGCGGGGGGAGCCAGCGTTATGATTATAAGCAGTGCACCCAAGTGTCCTATGGGAGGGAGGGACGGACTAGAAATACACTATATTGTCAAAAGTATTGGGACGCCTGCCTTTACACACACATGAACTTTAATAGCATCCCAGTCTTAGTCCGTAGGGTTCAATATTGAGTTGGCCCACCCTTTGCAGCTATAACAGCTTCAACTCTTCTGGAAAGGCCGTCCACAAGGTTTAGGAGTGTCTATGGGAATGTTTGATCATTCTTCCAGAAGCACATTTGTGAGGTCAGGCACTGATGTTGGACAAGAAGGCCTGGCCTGCAGTCTCTGCTCTAATTCATCTCAAAGGTTATCTATCGGGTTGAGGTCAGGACTCTGTGCAGGCCAGTCATGTTCCTTCACCCCAAACTCGCTCATCCATTTATGGACCTTGCTTTGTGCACTGGTCCAAATCATTTGGCGGAGGGCGGATTATAGTGTGGTGATGTTTCCAGGGGTTGGGCTTGGCCCCTTAGTTCCAGTGAAGGGAACTCTTAAGGCGTCAGCATACCAAGACATTTTGGACAATTTCATGCTCCCACTTTTGTGGGAGGAGTTTGCGGATGGCCCCTCTCTGTTCCAACATGACTGTGCACCAGTGCACAAAGCAAGGTCCATAAAGACATGGATGAGCGAGTTTGGGGTAGAGGAACTTGGCCTCAACCCGATAGATCACCTTTGGGATGAATTAGTGGAGACTGCGAGCCAGGCCTTCTCATCCAACTCACAAAAGCGCTTCTGGAAGAATGGTCAAACATTCCCATAGACACTCCTAAACCTTGTGGACGGCCTTCCCAGAAGAGTTGAAGCTGTTATAGCTGCAAAGGGCGGAGCCAACTCAATATTGAACCCTACGGACTAAGACTGGGATGCCATTAAAGTTCATGTGTGTGTAAAGGCAGGCGTCCCAATACTTTTGAATATAGTGTAGAATTAAATGCAATGCAGCCAAATATCCTGTGGGGGGAGCCAACATTATGATTGTATGCAATGCATTTAAGTATCTTATGGGATGGAGGGGACTAGAAATATGTTCATATGCAATGCACCCACGTATCCTGTGGGGGGAGCCAGCATTATGACTACAGTATATGCAATGCGCCCAAGTGTCCTATGGGGAGGGGGGGGGGGAGCCAGCATTATGATTATATTCAATGTACCTAAGTATCTTGTGGGGGGAGCTAGCAGTATAATTATATACAATGCACGTAAATATCCTGTGGGGGGAGCTAGCATTATGATTATATGCAATGCACCCAAGTGTCCTGTGGGGGTAGCTAGCGTAATGACTATATGCAGTGCACCTAAGTGCAGGAGCCAGCATTATGATCATATGCAATGCACCTAAGTGTCCTGTAGTGGGATCCAGCAATATGTTTATATGCAATGCACCCAAGTGTCCTGTGGGGGGGGGGAGTTAGCGTAATGATTATGTGCAGTGCACCTAAGTGCAGGAGCCGGCATTATGATTATATGCAATGCACCTAAATATCCTGTGGGGGAGCCAGCATTATGATTATATGCAATGCACCCAGGTTTCCTGTGGGGGGAGCCAGCAGTATGACTATATGCAATGCACCCAGGTATCCTTTGGGGGAGCCAGCATTATGTTCGTAAGGAATGCCCCCAAGTGTCCTGTAGGGGGAGCCAGCATTTTGATTATATGCAATACACCCAAGTGTCCTGTAGGGGGAGATCTTTGCTGAAGAACGATATCCTTATAGATAATATTGCTGGTGTGTCAGCAGATCCTGACTATTAATGAGGACGGTTCTCTGGGCCTGAAGATCCCGAAGTGTCACGTGTGTGAGCATTGCAACGCCGCCTTCCGAACCAACTACCACCTCCAGAGACACGTCTTCATCCACACAGGTGAGACACCATACTGCCACCAGGGGGGGCACTCCCAGTAATGTGCACATACTGCCACCAGGGGGGGCACTCCCAGTAATGTGCACATACTGCCACCAGGGGGGCACTCCCAGTAATGTGCACACATACTGCCACCAGGGGGGGCACTCCCAGTAATGTGCACATACTGCCACCAGGGGGGGCACTCCCAGTAATGTGCACATACTGCCACCAGGGGGGCACTCCCAGTAATGTGCACACATACTGCCACCAGGGGGGGCACTCCCAGTAATGTGCACATACTGCCACCAGGGGGGGCACTCCCAGTAATGTGCACATACTGCCACCAGGGGGGGCACTCACAGTAATGTGCACATACTGCCACCAGGGGGGTCACTCCCAGTAATGTGCACATACTGCCACCAGGGGGGGCACTCCCAGTAATGTGCACATACTGCCACCAGGGGGGCACTCCCAGCAATGTGCCACCAGCCTGAACCGTTACCCCCCCTCCTCCCCACACCATTACACCACAGCCTGAACCATGACCCCCCCTCTCCTCCCCCACACTATTACACCACCACCACCACCACCACCACAGCCTGAACCATTACTCCCCCCTCCTCCCCCACACTATTACACCACCACCACCACAGCCTGAACCATTGCCCCCCCCTCCTCCCCCACACTATTACACCACCACCACCACAGCCTGAACCATTGCCCCCCCCCCCTCCTCCCCCACACTATTACACCACCACCACAGCCTGAACCTTTGCCCCCCCCTCTCCTCCCCCACACTCCTCCCCCACACTATTACACCACCACCACCCTTAACCATTACTCCCCCCTCCTCCCCCACACCATTACACCACCACCAGCCTGAACCATTGCCCCCCCTCCTCCTCCCCCACACCATTAAACCCCCAGCCTGAACCATTACCCCCCTCCTTCCCCACACCATTACACCACCACCCCCAGCCTGAACCATTACCCCCCCCCCCTCCTCCTCCCCCACACCATTACACCACCACCAGCCTGAACCGGTGATAGAAGGCAGGATGGATCCATGCACCAAATTCTGACCCTCCCCCATCTGAATGTCGCAGCTGAAATCCAGACTCATCAGAGCAGACAATCTTCTATTCTCCAATGTTGGTGATCTGTGCCAATTGTAGCCTCAGTTTCCTGTTCTTAGCTGACAGGAGTGGCCCCCGGTGTGGTCTTCTGCTGCTGTAGTCCATCTGCTTCAAGGTTGGATGTGTTGTGCGTTCAGAGATGGTGTTCTGCGTACCTTGCATGTAACGAGTGCTTATTTCAGTTACTGTTGTCTTTCTATCATCTGGAACCCATTCTCCTCTGAAATCAACAAGGCATTTTCCTCCACACAACTGCCGCTCACTGGATATTTTCTCTTTTCATTCATTGACTGACGCAGCTCCTCATCTTCTCGACTACATTGGGTTATGCTGCCCCCTACAGGAGTAGTACACTAGGCAGGAAAAAGCTTGACTCCGCCTATGGGCGGTCCCAGGGAATATGCTCCTCCCCCTGTTATAGTCAGGAGTAAGGACCGCCTTCCCTGCTGGGATTTCTGGTCCTGGCAATTTTTTCTTTTTAAATGGAGACGTTTTTCCTCTTTTTATTATTTTGTTTCTGTGAGATCTACAATCAACTGCCGGACTGGGCGACGGATTGGATAATCAGATCCAGAGGGTCGCCCCAGTCTGGCCTCAGCTCTGCATTAGGTCAGCCGTGACATAGTCCCACCAGACGGGGGCTGGCCTGCGAGTTAAACGCCTCGCGAGGACGCATAGGAACTGGCTTCGGCCTGAGTCGCAGCGTTTCTCCTGGCCGACAGCCCCCCCACTATTATGGAGCGGTGGTCTGTCCAGAGCGGTGCCCACCCTGCTCCTGGTGTGGTAAGTAGCTGTCCCCCCCACCCCTGAAGGGTTTTGAGGTGGACGTGGGCCCCTCCCTGGGCTGGTCGGACCCCCGGACTCCCCACCATCCCAGTCAGCGTTTCCCCCTTTCTTGGTGGTCTTCTGCAGGTCCTTGCCCCCCATCTGCTCACCCCCCCCCCCCGGGGTGGACATACCTTTTTAGGTCAACTTGGGGTGTTGAGCTGGTGATAGGGGTGGAGCGTGCCACCGGGGACCAAACGATCGAACCTTGGGGAGGGGGTGTGTCTGGTGAGGGTGCCTGCCAGGGCCCCACTTCATGTTGGGATAGTTTTCAAACTTCTGGGGCCCCTGGGAGCCATGTTGTGCCGCGCAGGGCTGCCATTTTCTTGTAGCCTTTTGTGCTTCAGATCGGCGGCCATGTTTGTGTAGACTCAGTGGCCATTTGTGGGGGCGCCTGCCAGGGCCCCACTTCCTGTTGGGATAGTTTTCAAACTTCTTGGGCCCCTGGGAGCCATGTGGTACCGCGTGGGGCTGCCATTTTCTTGTAGCCTTTTGTGCTTCAGATCAGCGGCAATGTTTGTGTTGCCTCAGTGGCCATTTTCTTATAGTTTCCTGCGGCAGCCATGTTTGTGTAGCCTCAGTTGCCATTTACTTGTACTTACCCATTGAAAATTGCGGCGGCCATGTTTTTGGAGCCATGATGAGCAGTGATTCAGCAGGGGGATTCCCTCCTCGGCCTTTAGTGCTGATCCCTGGATATTCCTCTTCCTGATCGCTGCATGGTGTGCAGTTAGTTTAGTACTCCTGACCGGTGGTGGTGTGTCTGTCTGTAGGGTTTTCTCTTCCCTCTCTTTGCTGTTGCAGCGGCAGTGCTCAGCCTTGTGGTGCCGCTGGCACAGTGGCGTGTCCCTTGCAGTATTCTACACTTTTTTGTGTGTGTTTCCCTCTTCATTAATGGAGTCCCTGGAGAAAATTTCACTACCGGAGTCCTTGGTGTCCAAGGTAGACTTGGTTCTAGAAAAATGGGCTAGCAAAATGCATCCCCCGCCTTCACCTGTTTCCTCTGTCTCATCAGATCCAGAATCTGGTTTGGCCGCCGTGGATGCGAGTTACCCTTCGGGTCTGCTTCCACGCACCCTGCGTGCTCAGATAGGGGGGGGTGATTCCTCTGCTCCTCTAGCCGTGCAGGAAAAGGCGCTGGTGGATGCACCGATTGTAACAGTGCGGGAAAACGTAAAGATGGAGGATGCGACTAACGCAGCATCAGAGGAGCGGGTCGCTTTTGGTATCCACAGGTCCTCCAAAGCGGCGAGGGTGTTCCCCTTTCTCGCCTTCTTTGACAATATTGTCACAAACCAGTGGGGGTGCCCGAAACGCACATTTGCAATCTGTAAGCGTTTTGGAATGCGGTACCCTTGTGAGGATTCCCTCCTTATAAAATGGACGGTTCCTCCTGTAGTGGACTCCCCGGTTTCCAGGTTGAATAAAGCCCCTGTAATCCCGGTTGAAGAGTCCCTGATCTTCTCAGATCCGGCTGATAGGAGGTTGGAGGCCTTGACCCGCCATGTGTTCATTGTGGCGTGTTCGGCACTTAGGCGGGTATTTGCGATTGCCCTGGTGTCGCAAACTCTGACCAGGTGGGCAAAACTTCTACGCTGGGACCCGGAGGGGGAACAGCCCCTCCCCCTTGCCTTTGTGGAGCTGGTGGATCAGTTGGTCCAAGAGCTACAACTTGTCTGTGACGCCTCTTTGGATGCGGCTCTTTTGATTTTTAGACTTTGTCTCAGCATGGGTCCTGTGGCGCATTATCTGGCTGAAATGCTGGTCTGAAGACCAGGCTTCTAAGAAGGCCTGATCCGATTTTCCATTTGTGGGGGATCGCCTGTTTGGAGCTTCCTTGGATGACATCATCAAAGGCCTCACAGGGAGAAAGAGTACTCTTCTACCTCAGGCATCCAAGGGTAAGGAGTCCCATCACAGACGGGGACCTTTCTTTTTGACTTACAAGAGGCCTTTTCGTCCCTCAGGGTCTCAAGACCAGGGATCTAATCCCTTCAGAGCCTCCGCTGAGGGTTCTGAGATGACCAGGTCCGGCAAGCCATGAGCGGGTTCTGCAAGACCTGCAAACAAGGCTTTCCCCGCATGAAGGGGCGCTATCACCCATCTGGGGTGGGGGAACACTGGTTTCCGGATCCGTGGACCTCCCTGATATGAGGACAAGTGGGTCCACAAAGTCATTCATTTCGGGTACAAGATCGACTTTCAATCATTTCCTCCGGACAGGTTCTTTCCTTCCAACCTGCACTTGTCCCCAGATCACTTAGGGGATCTCTTTGGGGCAGTGCAAGACTTGTTACTTCAAGGGGTGATTGTCCCACTTCCGACATTGGAACCTTTTTAAGGTATTTACTCAAACCTGTTTACAGTTCCCAGGAAGGAAGGCAAGGTGGGTCCAATTGTGGACCTCAAGACGCTAAACTGCTTTGTGCGGGTACAAAAGATCCGAATGGAATCCATTTGCATGCTGGTGGAATCCCTACATCAGGGGGATTTCCTCACCTCCATTGACATCAAGGATGCCTACCTACACATCCCAATATGTGTTGGCCACCAGCGCTTCCTCCGCTTTGCCCAGGAGCATTTTCAGTTTGTGGCGTTACCCTTTAGTCTCGCTGACCCTCCTCGGGTCTTCACAAAAGTAATGGGCCCTGGTGCTAGCATCGCTGCGTCAGCGGGGCATAGCGGTACTGGGGTACCTGGACGATCTGCTTTTGCGAGCAGAGTCTTCGACTGCTCTGTTGGACAACTTGGAGATTAGTCTGCGAACTCAGAGGTAGTTAGGTTGGATTCTGAATCTTCAGAAGTCTGCCCTGGTTCCGTCCACAAGCCTGGACTATCTGGGTCTGACACTGGACTCGGCCTCATCAGGGTAAAACTTCAGAAATTGAAGGAGGCAGTTCAGCTTCTGGTGTCCAGCAGATGGTCATCTCTTAGGTCTTGCATACGGGTACTGGGCCTGTTGGTGTTTACCTTCGAGGCAGTTCCATTTGCGCAGTTCACACGAGATCTCTGCAAAAAGAGATTCTAGTGAAATGGATCGAGAATCCTCAGTCTCTACACAATCGGATTGTGTTGAGCCGGAGTAAGGAGGGTGTCCCTGGTTTGGTTGCTTCGTTCTCTGGCACTTCCTCAGGGCAAATCGTTTCTTCCCCTGTACTGGACGGTCGTCACCACGCCAGCCTTTCCGGATGGGGAGGCGTCCTCGGCACAGAGTGTGCTCAGGGAGTCCAGACTCTGGAAGAGTCCATGCTACCGATCAATGTACTCGAACTCTGAGTTATCATACTCTGGATCATTGGACATGTCGTCTCCAGGGGTTTTCGGTACGGATTCAATCAATCAGACAATGTCAGTCACCAAGGGGGCACGATAAGTGTCCTTGAGGCTCGGGAAGTAGCCAGCATTCTAACGTGAACAGGACGATTTCGTTCCTGCTGTGCACATTCCAGGGGTGGAAAATTGGCAGACGGACTACCTAAGTGGACAAGCGTTGGACCAGGGGGAAGGGTCACTTCATCCAGAGGTGTTTCATCAGTTGTGTGACGGACTACCTAAGTGGACAAGCGTTGGACCAGGGGGAAGGGTCACTTCGACCAGGGGGAAGGGTCACTTCATCCAGAGGTGTTTCATCAGTTGTGTCTCCGGTGGGGTACTCCCGAGGTAGATCTGTTGGCCTCTCACCTCAACAGGAAAGTGCAGAGGTTTGTGGCACGGTCCCGGGATCCTCTAGCCGACGCCACAGACGCATTGGTTGCTCCTTGGAGTCTGTATCATCTGCCGAGACTCCTGCGCCGGATCGAGGCAGAAGGGACTCCGATCATCCTAGTGGCTCCAGAATGGCCACGCCGGTCTTGGTACGCCCATCTGGTACGGCTGGTCACCGATGCTCCTTGGAGACTTCCTCTCAGGGAAGATCTGTTGTAGCAAGGGTCAATCTTCCATCCTGCTTTGCAGTCCCGGGCTTTGAAGGCTTGGCTGTTGAAGGCCAGGTGGTGAAGGATAGAGGTGTAGCTGAGTCGGTGATTCCTACACTGTTAAAAGCTAGAAAATCTACTCCTAGGAAGATTTACCATCGTACTTGGAAGAGGTACGTTGCATGGTGTGAATCCCTCAGGGATCACCCTCGCTCCTTTTTCGGATCTTGGCCTTCCTCCAACGAGGGGTTGAGCAGCGCCTGACCTTGAGTACTATCAATGGCCAGGTTTCTGCTTTTTGCGGTTTTCTTTCCACGTCCGTTGGCCACACACTTCTTGGTGCATTCCTTTCTCCAGGGAGTGAGGCACTTGAATCCACCCACTCAGAAGTGAAGCAGACTTATTGGGGAACTAGTCTCTCAGTTGCTTATCAGACTCCGCCCATCCAGTGACATGTCATTTCCAAATATGGGCATCGCAATTGGGAGTATATATACTAAAGCAACAACGTTACTTTGTATATCTCGCCTGATAAATGTTTATAAACAATGTTGCTTTGTATCTCTTTATCTCCCATCTGATCAATGTTTATAAACAATGTTACTTTGTATCTCTCTATCTCCTGTCTGATCAATGTTTATAAACAATGTTACTTTGTATCTCTATCTCCTGTCTGATCAATGTTTATAAACAATGTTACTTTGTATCTCTCTATCTCCTGTCTGAGCAATGTTTATAAACAATGTTACTTTGTGTATCTCCATCTCCTGTCTGATCAATGTTTATAAACAATGTTACTTTGTATCTCTCCATCTCCTGTCTGATCAATGTTTATAAACAATGTTACTTTGTATCTCTCCATCTCCTGTCTGATCAATGTTTATAAACAATGTTACTTTGTATCTCTCCATCTCCCGTCTGATCAATGTTTATAAACAATGTTACTTTGTATCTCTCTATCTCCCAGTCCTTTATGAGGGTGTGTAGTCTGCTCATTGTC
Source organism: Pelophylax lessonae (assembly GCF_965119305.1). Lineage (NCBI taxonomy): Eukaryota > Metazoa > Chordata > Amphibia > Anura > Ranidae > Pelophylax > Pelophylax lessonae. The sequence continues at coordinate 329,371,133 of NC_138773.1, forward strand.
ACAGACTGGTTTAAAGACGACTTCAGCCAAACAGCTGACAGCAGGAACTGCGGGCTGATTTATAAAACATTCCATTGTTGCGCAGTGCCTGTAGGGACTGTAGTTCCTCTTATGCTGCTCTCTTACCTTGAGTCTTCTCTGTGGGGTACCGGTGACCCTTACCGCTCTGACCTCTGTGTCCCTCTTGTATGTCCTACCCCATTTAGCCTATCACTTAACTTAGCAGCCACGCCCACTTGTAAGCCAGATTTCAGCTTTCACCTGGTCAGCTCAGTACAAAGACAGATTTCAGTCACAGAGGTTAAATTGAGAAAAGTATTCGCATCCTGATTGTAGTATGGTATGTGTGTGGGCGGAGCTGACCTTTAATTGTTGTCACCCAGGTGAGAAGCCGTTCCAGTGCGCTCAGTGTGACATGCGTTTCATCCAGAAGTATCTGCTGCAGCGACACGAGAAGATTCACACAGGTGAGCGGTGAGGCCGGGGACCCGCCTGTAGTCCTGCGTGTTCCAGAATCCTTCATATATGTAATTATCTCTTTCTAGGAGAGAAACCTTTCCACTGCGATGAGTGCGGGATGCGTTTCATCCAGAAATATCACATGGAAAGACACAAGAGGACGCACAGCGGAGAGAAACCCTACCAGTGCGAGTACTGCCTGCAGGTACGTTCCTCCAATCAGAGCCTGCGGGGGAGGGGGGATACTGTATTAATACCTGTCTATAGGGGTCTCCTAATATTACCCACCCACTCCTCCTGGGTGACACCCACACATCAAGGCATTTTAACCACGTAAGGACCCGCCCTTTTTCCCACATTTCTTGTTTTCAAGTATAAATCAGTATTTTTTGCTAGACAGTTACTTAGAACTTCTGTAACAGACTCACTCAGGACAGGGGATTGTGGAGGAGACTGCAGGATAGCCTCTTGCCTACTGACTATGGGCCCTGGCTTGTGAGGGAACTTCTCTTTGTGGGGTGTATGCTGGGGGGACCCTTGGAGTAATGTTACTTTGGATTCAAGTCCACATTTCCCCAAGACACACAGACTCCGGGACTCTAGGCCTAGGATCCATGTTATAGGCCTAGCTGCCTATTAGCCAATAGGGGACGGCTCCGCACAGTCAGACTCATGGCAGATGCTAATGTCTTCTGCTCAATCACCTGTCTTCCAAACATTGTGAATTGTGCTGATTAACTCACCTATTGTCTACTGTGTGGATGTGTTTACACTTATAATAATGTGTATTGTACTTCAGGAGCTCGATGACGGCTAGTCTGCTAGTTATTTAGCTCAAGTTTACCAGTTCTGGACCGGAAGGATTTGCCCCCTTAATGACCAGGCCACAAACTCACTCAGGACAGGAGCTTTTGGAGAGGACTGCAGGCTAGCCTCTTGTCTACTGACCATGGGCCCTGGCTTGTAAGGGAGGACTGCTCTTTGTGGGGTGTATGCTGGGGGGGACCCTTGGAGTAATGTTACTTTGGATTCAAGTCCACATTTTCCCAAGACACACAGACTCTGGGACTCTAGGCCTAGGATCTATGTTAAAGGCCCAGATGACTATTGCCAATAGGGGACTGCTCCGCACCGTCACACTCATGTCAGATGGTAATGTCATCAGCTCAACCACCTGTCTTCCACACATTGTTGATTGTGCTGATTAACTCACCTATTGTCTACTGTGGGGATGTGTTTACACTTATAATAATGTGTATTGTACTTCAAGAGCTCAATGACGGCAAGTCTGCTAGTTAACCACTTTAAGACCGGAAGGATTTGCCCCCTTAATGACCAGGCCCTATTTTGCGATTCGGCACTGCGTTACTTTAATGGAAAATTGCCCGGTCGTGCGACACTGTACTGAAAAAAATTGACAACCTTTTTTTCCCACAAATAGAGATTTCTTTTGGTGGTATTTGATCACCTCTGCGATTTTTATTTTTTTGCGCTATAAGCAAAAAAAGAGCAACAATTCTGAAAAAAACAATATTTTTCACTTTCTGCTATAAAACATTCCCCAAAAAAAAAAAATCGAATTTTTATATAATTTTAGGCCAGTTTGTTTTCTGCTACATATTTTTGGTAAAAAAAAATTGCAATAAGCGTATTTTGATTGGTTTGCGCAAAGGTTATCGCGTTTACTAACTACGGGAAAGATTTAAATCATTTTTATTGTTTTTTATTTTATTTTTTTCTAGTAATGGCGGCGATCTGCGATTTTTAGCAGGACTTCGACATTGCGGCGGACAGATCGGATCCCTGACTGATATTTGTGACACTTTTGGGAGTACCAGTGACATTACTACAGTAATCAGTGCTAAAAATATGCACTGTCACTGTAATAATGACACTGGCAGGGAAAGGGGTTAATTCTGTAGGTGATCAAGGGGTTAAATGTATGCCCCATGCTTACCGACGTGTGTGGGGGGGAGGGGGTTTTGTGACAGAGACACAGATCGCAGGTTCAGCTATTCTGAATCCTGTGATCTCCTCCTGTCTGTCATTGAGAAGATCCGCCTGCTTTGTTTACATAAGCAGGCGGATCTTCTCACACTTTCCCCGACGATCGGGGGAGGAAGGCAGCAATCGTCACCTCTCCTCCCACAGCCCGCCTCAGCGGGAGCGTGCGCCGCTGGAATCACATGCACTCCAGTCACTTAGTACTATGTTAGACAGTTACTTAGAACCCCCCTGTGACAGACTCACTCAGGACAGGGACTTTTGGAGGGGACTGCAGGCTAGCCTCTTGCCTACTGACTATGGGCCCTGGCTTGTAAGGGGGGACTGCTCTTTGTGGGGTGTATGCTGGGGGGGGGGACCCTTGGAGTAATGGTACTTTGGATTCAAGTCCACATCTCTCCAAGACGCACATTTGTTTGTTTTACATCACAGGACGCAGAGCCGGCAATGAGAACTATCTGGGTTATACGCTACCTTTAGGTGAATGGACACTGGCAACCAATAGACAGGAAGTTCCTCCTATATAACCCCTCCCACAGTGGAGTATTTAGGTTTTGTGCTGCCCTAGGCCTGACTAAACTTGTGCACCCCCTAATTGAAATATGACTCACCCCTTCCTGTAAATCAGGGCACCATATCAGTGCAGCCCCATCAGTGAAGCCGCCTCGTGCCCATCAGTGCAGTATATCAGTACCCACCATTGGCAGCTCATAAGTGGCCATCAGTGCAGCCTATTAGCACCCATCAGTGCAGCATATCATCGGTCCAGCTGTATTAGGTGTGGTCGACGGCCTGCGGTCTGTCCGAATGTCCTCACCGGCCGGTATTATCATAGCGGCAGGTAGCAGTGTGACCGCTTTATGGGGATGCCAGACTGATTTGCCCCCTGGACCCTGCCCTCCGGCCCAATTCGCCCCATAGTACTGGCACTATACTAAAAGTGTACGCCAGGGACCCTTTTTGTGTGGGAGCCAGGAGGAGGCTGTTCTTTTTTCGTGCAGGGTTCAGCTTTTTTGCTGCCCCCCCCCTGCAAAGTGCTGCCCTAGGTCTGGGCCTTGTTGGCCTAGGCCAAGATACAGCACTGCCCTCCCATACAGGAAGAACCTCAGTCTTTTTGCCAGTGTCTTGAAGGTGGTCGTCAAGGCTGTTAAAGCTCTTCAATCCTAAGAATGATGTCCCAGTTTAGGGACGTTTTGATTGGATCCATTCGGATGGCTAAGTGCTAAAAGGATGGTACCCGAGGCTTGGCCAAGAAGATTCGAGGTCTTGCCTGTAATGTGACCCATCTGGGCATGGAACCCTGGTTATTATCCCAAGAAGTTTGGCAGCAGGGTGCTCTACAGGTCCAAGGGTGTGGACCTCATTAAAAAGGGGGACCCGATCCTTGAAGGTCCAATGACTGACAAAGCCCGCCGTAACTGGTGAAGTTTGGGTCCTTTAAGGATCCTGCGGTGGGACTGGTAAGTTTTGTTTTTCCATCTCTTTGTAAAAAAAAAAAAAAAAGATTGCAGGGAAGATTTGTACTATTTCTCTAGTTACTGCAGTATCATGTTTGGCCACTAGATGTCACTAGATAGTTCTGATCTGTGTCTACATGGGATCTTCGGTCAGCTTGGCTATGTTTTTCATGCGCGCGCACACACACAGATGTCTTACAAGGAGGCGGTGTACCGCCCCCCCGCCAGGTCTTGCGGGAACCCCTGGTTTAGAGCCAGAATGGGCAGAAGATGTACAGGACGTAGCTGTTGATGGTTTGGAAGAGGATCAGGCTGAGGATTCCTCTTCAGAGGGTTCAGACTCTGAGGAACCATTTTCAGCATCTCACTCTTAAAGGTTTCGGATTCAGTCCCTAACATGGTTCGGACTGGTTTTGAATGACCTCCTCTGGAAATGTCAGAAGCCTCCTTTTCTTCTTTGGGTTCTTTGCACCCTCAGCAGAATTCCCAGGCTTTTCCTTTACACCCCCTGCTGGAACAGCTGGTGTATGAGGATTGGGATCATCCTGACAGGTTATTCATGCCTCCAAAGAGATTCTCCATGCTTTATCCTAGGGAGGAGAAAATCAAAAGGAAGTGGTGTATGCCTTCGGTAGACGCTGCTATTTCTTCTGTGAACAAGAATTGAACCTGTCTGGTTGATAATGCCCAGGTTTTTAAGGATCCATCAGATAAAAAGTTGGAAGTCTTACTTAAAGCTTCCTTTGCCGTTGCTGGCTCTGCTGTTCAACCAGCTATAGCGGCTATAGGGGGTTTGTCAGTCCTTAAAGGATCGTTTTAAAAGGGTGACTAGACGTCTGCCTATTCAGGGGGAATCTTCTGAAGAATTGGCGGAGTTCCCTCATGCTTTGTATGTTGCAGTAGCTTCCCTTAAGGATTCTATCCGACAGATTTCCCGATTTCCAGATTTCCCGTTGCTCTTCTCTCTGTTCATATGCACAGAGTGTACTATGGCTTAAGAGTTGGGTTAGCAGAATTACCTTGTAAGAAACTGCTGACAGCTTTTCCTTTCCATGGGGAGCGTCTCTTTGGTGAGGATCTGGATAAATACATCCAGAAGATTTCAGGTGGAAAAAGTACATTGTTGCCGGTTAAAAGAAGGATTAAACATCCATCTTTTAAAGCTCCGAGTGTTACGGTACCTCCTAACACATCAGCATCTAAGCAGTTCCGATGGCCTCACCCATCAGGGTTTAGAAGACCTCAAAATCAAGGTCAGAAAAAACCCTGGGTCCAAAGGACTGTTAAACCAGGTTCCAAATCCACTCGTTCGGGTGGGGGAAAGGCTCCTAGAGTTCTCAGAAACTTGGGGAGGAGTGGTGCAGGACAGGTGGGTCTTGTCCACAGTGGCACGGGGCTACATGATAGAGTTCTGAGAGTTTCCTCCTTCTCGGTTTATGGGTTCAAATGTCCCTGTTTGCCCAGTAGAAAAGAAGTCCTTGTTCCAGGCCCTGGAACATTTCTGTGGGTACAGGGCGTGATTGTGGAGATTCCAACCAGTAAAAGGTTCACTGGTTTTTATTCAAATCTCTTTACAGTGGCAAAACCAAATGGCGAGGGAAGACCCATTCTAGATCTCAAAGCTCTGAACCAGTATCTGACCGTTCGGTCTTTTCGCATGGAATCAGTCCGCTCTGTGGTAGTCTCCCCAGGAAGAGGAGATTTTCTGGGCCTCCGTCGATATGAAGGATGCATACCTCCATGTACCAATTTTCAGGCTCCATCTGAGGTTTCTGCGTTTTGCAGTAGGGCAGTCCCATTTTCAGTTTGTGCCTCTGCCGTTCGGTCTGACCACAGTTCCCCGGTTGTTTACAAAAATCTTGGCCCCAGTGTTGGCTCTTCTAAGGTCTCAGGGCATCTCAGTAATGGGTTACCTAGTCGACCTGCTGATCAAGAATCGGTCAGGACCAGGTCTAAAACGGGATGTTTCCTGGACCGTCCAGTTCTTAGAAAATCTGGGATTGATTGTAAACTTAGAAAAGTCAGCCTGTTCAGATTCTGGAATATTTGGGTCTGATTCTCGATACTGCTCAGGCAAAGATTTTCCTGCCATCAAAAAAGGTTCTGGCCCTGAAGGGTTTGGTGCAGTTGATAAGAGGGAAAGTTTCCCTCTATACGGCTTTGCATGAGACTGCTAGGCAAGTTGGTGTCCTCATTCGAAGCAGTCCCTTATGCGCAATTCCACTCCAGACTGTTCCAGAACAGTATTTTGTCCGCTTGGAACAAAAACCTCTGAACTCTGGATTCCCCATTGTTTCCTTCCCCAAGGGTAAGACAGGATCTGACCTGGTGGTTGGTCCTCCGCAAACCTAAGCAAGGGGAAATCTTTTCTGCCTGTGACCTGGAAGGTAGTAACCACAGACGCCAGCCTCGCGGGCTGGGGAGCGGTCTAAGAGGGAATCTCTATCCAGGGAAGGTGGTCTCAGGTAGAAAAGGTTTTACCCATCAACATCTTCGAGGTCCGGGCAGCCTGTTTGGTGCTGGTTTCTTGGACAACCAGACTACAGGGTTGTCCTGTTAGGATTCAGCCCGACAACGCGACTCTGGTGGCTTATATCAACCGTCAGGGGGGTACCAAAAGCCAATTAGTGCAGAAGGGGTGAACCACATCTGTCTTAGGCAGAGAGACATGTTCCATGTCTGTCAGCGGTTTTCACCCCGGGGGGGGGGGGGGGGGGTGGACAACTGTCAGGCAGACTTTCTAAATTGCCAGCAGTTGTTTCCAGGGGAGTGGTCCTCTCATCCTGAGGTCTTTCAGCTGATTTGCCAGCGTTGGGGTAATCCCGACGTAGATCTATTGTCGTCCAGGTTCAACAACAAGCTTGACCGGTTTGTTTCCAGAACCAGGGATCCGATCGCGAAATGGGGATGCCTTAGTGATTCCTTGGTTTCGGTTCAACCTTGATCTATGCGTTTCCTCCGGTCCATCTTTTGCCACGTCTTTTGAGCAGAATTCAGGTGGAGGGGAAGCCGGTGATACTAGTGGCTCCGGCTTTGCCCAAGGAGACCTTGGTACTCGAAAATAGTGAAATTAGCAGTAGAGGAGCCATGGTTGCTTCCATGTCGTCCAGACCTGCTCTCCCAAGGTCCCATATTCCATCCTACTTTACGGTCGCTGAATTTGACGGTTTGGCTATTGAGACCAAAATCGCGAGATCGTGGAGTTTCTGGTTACGTTGATAAATGCCAGAAAACCTGAATCTAGGAAAATCTATTATAGGGTCTGACGATCCTACATTTCTTGGTGTGAATCCAAGAGATGGCATCCTCGTGAGTATGTAATTAGAATAATTCTCTCTTTTCTTCAAGTCGGAGTGGACTTGAAGCTAGCATTAGGGACCATTAAGGAGCAGATCTCCACCCTGTCTATTTTCTTTCAGAAACCATTAGCAACGCACTCCTTGGTGCAGGCTTTTTTGCAAGGTGTTATTCGCACGGTTCCGCCAGTCAAGCCACTCTATGTCCTTGGGACTTAAATCTTGTGCTACAGAGGCAACTCTTTGAGCCTATAAGGCATATTCAATTTGTTTTCTTGATAAGGAAGTTGTTTTTTTTGGTTGCCATAACCTCGGCCAGAAGGTTGTCGGAATTGGCGGCTCTTTCCTGCAAAGAGCCATTTTTGATCCTTCATCAGGACAGAGTGGTCTTACGCCCTTATCCAGCCTTTTTACCTAAGGTAGTTTTCATCTAAACCAAGATATTGTTCTACCTTCCTATTTTCCAAGTCTTTAGACTACGGAGGAGAAATTGTTGCATTCTCTTGATGTAGTACGAGCAGTTAAAGTATTTTTAAAAATGTCAGCACTAATTCGTAGTACTGATGCTTTCTTTATCCTGCCAGAAAAGCCTAAGAAAGCCCAAGCAGCAACTAGATCCACAATTTCCAAGTGAATGATCCAAATCATTGTTCAGGCATATGGCTTAAATGGTAAAGTTCCACCCTTTAGGTTTAAAAATCACTCTACCAGGAGGGTAAGTGCTTCATGGGCGGTGCATCATCAGTTGTCTATGGCTCAGATTGGAAAGCTGCTACCTGGCCTTCAGTTCATGCATTCACAAAATTTTACCAAGTGGATGTACGAGCCCGAGAAGGGGCTCAGTTTGGAAGTAGCGTTCTTCAGGCAGCAGTATAAGCTCTTTTCTCTATCGTTGGCTGACGGACGCAGTCCTCTAATCCATATCAGTGGGTTATACTGAACCCTACAAGAGTAGGACACTAGGCAGAAAAAAAGTTCTGGCTATGCCTATGGACAGTCCCGGAGGGCACACCCCCTATCTTCCTGCATAGGATGTCAGTTTTAATCTGCCTAGTCAGGAGTAAGGACCTAGTTCCTTGCTGGGATCTTTGGTCCTGGCATAAAATGTAGGTTCCCTCTTGCTCTTACTTGGTGGCCCGGATCTTGGCTCTCCTTCAATGGGGAGTTGATCAAATGTTGGCCTTGAGTACTATCAAGGGTCAGGTTTTCAGCTTTGGCAATTTTCTTCCAAAGGCCGTTGGCCGCCCGTTCCCTGGTGCGTAACTTCTTCTAGGGTGTGCGTCACTTTGGTACTTCCGGTTCGACCTCCGTCTCCAACTGGGGACCTTGATTTGGTGCAGTTGGTTCTTCAAGAACCTCCTTTTGCAAGTATTCGGGGGTATCCCCTGCCTACCTTAGTACAGAAGGTGGCCTCCTTGGTTGCTGTCACTCTGCGCTCAGGGTGTCGGCACTGGCGACATTGTCCTGTGGTTCTCCCTATATGTTGGTTCATGGAGACAAGTGGTACTTCGTCAGGATCCGTCCTTCCCTCGTAAGGTGGTTTCTAGTGTTCACTTGAATGAGGACATTGTATTACCATCTTTGTATCCTAAGCCCAAACACCCTGAGGAATGTGCATTGCATACTCTGGATATAGTTTGGGCAATCAAGGTGTACTTGGCGACTACTGAGTCTTTTCGAGAGTCAGGTTTGCTCTCTGTACTCACGGATGGCCCTAGAACATGGCTGCCCGTGTCTGCTGCAAATGTTTCCAGATGGGTCGGACAGACAGTGGTGCAGCCTTATTCAAATAAGGGTCAGGTCCTACCATTCCCTGTTTCGGCGCCTTCTACTCGGGCGCCTAGTGCTTCCTGGGCTTTTCGCCTTACAGGCATCTGTGCTTCAGGTTGCAAGACCTTTATTTCCACTTTCAGAGCTGACCTCTCTGCAGCTGAGCTAGCCCTGAGTGTCATCTATTTCAGCCATCAACTACACCAGACTAATGACTATACATGAACTGCATACCCCTTGATGCTATATAGGTATGTGTGATGCGCCAACTCCTATCCTGCTTGTTCATTTGGCCTTCATTGAGGGTGTTTACTGTTTGTTTCAGGTGGGCCTCATCTTTGGTTCTGATGCGTCCTGTGTTGCCAGGTTGGCTGTGTTTAGCCTTGGGGACTTGTTCTTTTCTGCTGTTCCCACCCCTCATTTTATGGCACTGCTTTGGGACGTCCCTATATGGATCAGAGGACAGCGTCCGTCAATGAACGATAGAGAAAACTGGATTTTTTAATTTACTGTAAAATCCTGTTCTATTAAGTTCATTGACGGACGCTGTACCCGCCCCTCTTTCTTGAGTTGGGTTAGTGTTACTTTTCTGACGCTGCTTTGATACAAAACTGACATCCTATGCAGGAAGATAGGGGGTGTGCCCTCCGGGACTGCCCATAGGCGTAGCCAGAACTTTTTTTCTGCCTAGTGTCCTACTCCTGTAGGGGGCAGTATAACCCACTGATATGGATCAGAGGACTGCATCCGTCAATGAACTTAACCACTTAAGCCCCGGAAGATTTTACCCCCTTCCTGACCAGGCCCTATTTTGCGATTCGGCACTGCGTGACTTTAACGGACAATTGCGCGGTCGTGTGACGCTGTACCGAAACTAAATTGACGTCCTTTTTTTCCCACAAATAGAGCTTTCTTTTGGTGGTATTTGATCACCTGTGCGATTTTTAAATTTTGCGATATAAACAAAAAAGAGCGTAAATTTTGAAAAAATAACAATATTTTTCACATTTTTTTATATAAAATTCCCCCCCAAAATATGTAAAAATCTAAATTTTTTAACATTTTAGGCCAATTTGTTTTCTGCTACATATGTTTGGTAAAAAAAAAATCGCAAAAAGCGTATTTTGATTGGTTTGCGCAAAAGTTATTGCGTTTACCAACTATGGGAAAGATTTATGTCATTTTTATTGTTTTTTGTTTTTTTAACGAGTAATGGCGCCGATCTGCGATTTTTTTTTTTTTTTTTTTTGCGGGACTGCGACATTGTGGCGGACAGATCGGACCCTTGACTGACATTTTTGACACTTTTGGGGGTACCAGTGACATTACTGCAGTAATCAGTGCTATACATATGCACTGTTACTGTAAAAATGACACTGGCAGGGGAGAGGTTAACTTTATTGGAGAAGAAGGGGTTAAGTGTGTCCCTAGGGTCGTGATTCTAACTGTATAGGGATGTGGCTGTGTGTGTAACAACAGAGATATACAATCCTACATAGCAGGACCGTATGATCTGTGCTGTTACACAGGGGAGAATGACAGGTGGCTTTGTTTACATCAGCCGCCTGCCTTTCTCCCTCTCCACCCGACGATCGAGAGTGCCCGGCGGACATCGGGTCCGCCGATCACACGCGCGGAGATGTTAGGGAGTGAGCAGGGGCAGGAGCGCGCCTCCGGTGGCGTGCGCTTGCCCCCGGCAGCGCGCGCTCGCCCCCTAGAGCCTCACAGGCGAGCGACGTAGTACGTCACTTTGCCTGTGAGGGGCTGACCGCCGCCGTAAATAGTCGGTCGGCAAGTGGTTAAGTGAAAAGGATTTTACGGTAAGTCAAAAATCCCGTTTTTTTTTCTTGCCCAGGGGCAATTTTAGGATTACTGTGTCCCCTCCCCTCAAGGGCATTGCTTTAGGACATCCCTGATAGTCATTATTACCGGCTCTGTGTCCCGTGATGTACGATAAAGGTAATAGGATTTTTCCTTCAACTTACCTGTAAAATCCTTTTCTTGGAGTACATCACGGGACACAGAGGTCCCTCCCCTCTTTTCTGGGATCTTCATTGTTTGCTTCAAAAACTGAGGTTCTTCCTGTATGGGAGGAACTTCCTGTCTATTGGTTGCCAGTGTCCATTCACCTAAAGGTAGCGTATAACCCAGATTAAACACAATAGGCTAGGTGGGACTTTAAGTGAGACCCCAGCAGGTGGTGCCCGGCATCTCCATCCCTGTATCATGAAAAAAATGAGGTTAAAGGATTATAAGAGGTGCATGGAAGTCAGCCAGCCCCCAGTCTGATGTACTCACCCTCCAGTCTGTCACCAACCAAGTAGACCCAGATAGTCATTATTACCGGCTCTGTGTCCTGTAATGTACTCCAAGAAAAGGATTTTACAGCTAAGTTGAAGGAGAAATCCTATTTTTTTACATGTATGTGAGAAGTGTCAGAATTGGCGCGGTAGGGAAGCGGTTAAACTGAGGCGAAGATTTGCTTTACTTGAAAAGCATTGATAACTTACAGTAAATATTTAATTTGTTTTTTCTTTCCCCCACCAGTATTTCTCTCGGACGGACCGAGTCCTAAAGCACAAGCGCATGTGCCATGAGAACCGGGAACGCAAAGTGAGTAAAAGTGGCAGCAAGTCCAGCCTGTTATCCCCGGACGGCGACATCTTCTCTGCCCTGGCCAAAGAAGGAGCGTTACCGAAGAAGAAGCAGAGGACGGACAAGATGAAGCTGCTGGGGCTAAACGACAAGGAGGGCGCCCTGGAAAAGGTGGAGCAGAAGAAGGATAAGGCGGAGTTCCTGCCCCTGTACCCCAACAGTACCAAAGTGAAAGACGAGTACATGGTGACGGAATACTCAGTGGAAATGCCTCATCCCTCCGTCAGCGACTTGCACCTCCAGGAAGATGTGTCCGCTGCCATCAGCCCCCCAAAACTGCTGATTAAAAAAGTGAACAACAAAAAGAGCGTCAAACACGCCCTGGAGCAGAGCCAATCGCTGGAGCAGAGCCAGGCCATGGCAGCGCTCACTGCTTTCGATGACGGCAAAGTGGCCAAGTATACTTTCGAACTGGTGGACAAGCAGGCCCTGCTGGATTCCGGAAGCAACTCGGACATGGACCACGGCGACCCGATGCAGGAGGGGACCGCCAAACCGACCAACAGCAGCGTCAGCTACGACGAGGCCATGCAGTTCTCCAAGAAAAAGCGCTACCTGCTGGCGGCCACCAGCAACAGCAGCAGCCGTGAGTACGCCCTGAATGTGGGCACCATGGCTTCCCAGCCGTCGGCCACGCAGGCGGCCGTAGCCAGCGTCATGGATGAGAGCAGCACAGCCGCCCTTCTAGATGCTCAGGCGCTGAACGTGGACATTAAGGCCAACCATGAGAAGAACGTGATTCCGGACGAAGTGCTGCAGACGTTGTTGGATCATTATTCGCACAAAGCCAATGGGCAGCACGAGATCGCCTTCAGCGTAGGAGATACCGAAGTCACGTCCAGCATCTCCATCAACTCCTCGGGGGTGGGGGAGACCAGCCAGCCGGAGAACCTTGGTGCCACCGCCCAGGTCTCTCAGTCTGACAAGGCCAGCATGCTGCAAGAGTATTCAAAGTTTCTGCAGCAGGCTTTGGAACGGACCAGCCAAAACGATGCCTATCTGAACAATACGAGCCTTAACTTCGTCACCGATAGCCAGGCTCTCACCAATACGGCAGCCTTTCCTGCGCTGGACAAACACGTCTACACCACGCTGCCCATCACCACGTACCGAGCAAGCATGACTGCCCCGCTGAGGGTGTCACCCGACAAATCTCACTTCGGACTCATAGTGACCGATGCCCAAAGCACCTTCAGCTTTCCAGCGGACGATGGAAGCCACGCCTCCCCCACAACTTCATCATCGGCGCAGGATTTCATAGATCAAGTGACAGCTCAGAAGAAGCCTGAGACGCAGCAGACTGTCCACCAGACCTACCAGCTGGCTGCGTTCGAGCAGCCGTTCAGAGCGCAGTACCACGGCAGCCGCCCCCCCGGAATATCGCCCCAGTTCAGCCCCGCCAATGGACAGGTCAACCTGCGGCAGCCCGCAGCCAGCACCGACTTCTCAGAATTCCCCCTGGTGAATGTAAGCGAGAGCAGGACCCCCTTGGCTTCAACCCCCGACCCGGCCACAAGCCAGACCTTTGGCTAACACTTTCAGTCGAAGCCCCTTTTGTATCCAGAAGGGGGGAATGTTGCACCTTGCTAAATCTTAACAGGAAGCCGGCGTGTTAAAACAGCAGTCTGCCCCCCCACTCCCAGCGCCTATGTAATGCCCCCGCTTCTTCACTTCTGCAAGGAAACTGGATTGCAGGTGTCAGTATTGTGTGCGCTGGGAGCGGAGTGCTTCCCCAGACTGGAATACTAGGATTGGGGCGTGCCGCTCGGTCTGGTACACTGGTAGTCGCTTGTTGTGGGGGGGGAGCTGGGGGCTGTATTTTGGCTTTGCTGTGTTCAGGCTGCTGTTTTAACCCTTTTGAGGCCACCGGCGAAGCTGTTTTTTTTTTTTTTTTTAACCTGAAAAAGTATAAAATCCTCTATGGCACTTTAAAGAGACCTGTTTGATATTGTGGCCCTGGATAAAAAGGGTCCGCTCCTCAGTCCTTCTGTTTTTTTAATGTCACGGTAGAGGAGTGGGGCTGATTTAAGACTGATGAAGAGGGACGGGGCCCTGGGTGGCACCCCAACAATCCCCGTTACCTCTATCCATATACATGAAATGACAGGACTCTGGCCGTATCCGGTAGAGAGAGCTGCAGAGCTGTTGTACTAAGGCCTTCACTGTCTGTGCAATGTTCTGCAGACATTTCTGCTTACTGTCATTGGGGGTACGCTACCTATGTCTATAGGGTGATGGTGGTATACTGACACTGTAGAAGCCATGGTCTCCACAGGTGCCTGAACATACTGTAGCACTTACCTACAGCAATGGCAGAAGTCCTGCCAGTGCCAGGTGGGGGTCCGTCTCAGGCCTGTGAGAATGTATAGACCTGCCGCAGCCCCCCCGTTCCCATGGTAGGCAATGACCGACCTCCGTATTGTATTGCTGAGCTTGTACAGCGCCATCGGTAGGTTCCTGAGATCTGCAGGGGGGACCTCCTGAATACACGAGTCCACAGGAGTGACGTTTTGATTGGTTGATACGCAGGCGCGGTGCGGGGATAAACGCACTCCTAATGGCAGTCTGCGCAGGGCCTTAGCACGGTATGACTCAGTAATAAGCAGATTCTCACACGGTGAGAGGAAAAAAAAGCACTTATCAGCAGCTCTATTGATTTATATTTTGTTCATTCGTCCTCCCAATGGATTTTAGGCGCTTGTCGGTCTGTGCATCTGGTAATATGACGCTCTCGGCGCAGCAGCGCCCACACACACCATACATATCTATATGTAGCGGGATTTGTATGTGTTTTTAAGGGTTTTTATGTTAATTCTGGTACAGAGCATGTCCTCTGGTCATCCTATGAAGCTTTGTGACAACGTTTCATGTTTTTAAAATGAACCCGCGTAATTTGGGGGGGCGTCAGGTATTGTTTATTAAATAGCTTGCCTTCCCCTGCACCCAACCCATCACATCTCAACACAACCCATCCCATCTCAATTCAACCCAACTCATCCCATCTTAACACAACCCATCCCATCCCATCTTAACACAACCCTTCCCAACCCGACCCTTCCCTTCCCAACCTGACCCTTCCCAACCCGACCTGAGCTCCTGTAGAGTATTCTGCTGCCTGCCATAGCAAAAGCTTTCTTTCCAGTTGTTACACTGGAGGTTTGTAGTCACTTGCGGGGGGTGGGGGTCAGATAATACGCCTTCTGGCAGACATGTCAGTTTTAGAACCTTTAAAGAACTTTTCCCAAAATTGGAAACCCAAGTTCAAAGCCCCATATGTGATATCAGAGGGGTCGCTGCTTCTCACAGCCCTCTATACCCACCCGCTGGACGCAGATTAGATGTGGCTCCATTTTCATTATTACAACGCTGCATTAGGTTTTTCTGAAATTACAGCGTGGTGCGTCTGGAGGCAATGACCCTCGCCGCTGCTTCACTTCATGGTGGAGGTGCTTTCGGGGGTTTCCATTTTTAGGGCAAAAAGTTCCATTCAAATTTCAGCTCCTCATCTGTTATCCTGCGGTTTTTATTGTAGCACTTAGAGATTATCTTTTATGATTCTCCACTTTGATATGAAATTATTCGGGAAGTTCTGGGGTTTGATAAGGTTGTATGTGATAAATCTTTTACCCCACAACTGAAAAATGTTTTAAATTTGTCAATTTAGCACTTTTAATAGAGAGAGAGAGATACCCAGAGTCACTGAGAGGTCCCAGTCTTACCCTTCTTTGGCGGTCACAGAGTTGGCCCAGTGTATTTCGATTTGGTGGGTCCAGTTTATTCCCCTTTTTCAGTTACAGAGAGGGCCCAGTGTACCCCCCTTGAACAGTCACAGAGAGGGCCAAGTCCACCCCCTCTTGGACAGTCACAAAGTGGGCCCAGTCCATCCCCCCTTGAGTACTCACAGAGTGGGCCTAGTCTGCTCCTCCTTGGGGAGTCACAGAGAGGGCCCAGTCTAGACCCCTTAGTGCTCACAGAGAAGGCCCAGTCTACCCCCCTTGGGTGGGCTTGGTCTACTCCCCATGGCTGTCACAGAGAGGGCCCAATTTACTCCTATATGATGGGCCCATTGTACTCCCCTTTGGAGGGCCCCATCTACTTCCCTCTGTTGGGCCCAGTGTACTCCCCTTTGGAGGTCACAGAATGAGCCCAGTGTACTCATCTTTGGGTTTGTCCAGTTTACTCATCTTTGGGTGGGCCCAGTCTACTCTTTTGGTGGACCCAGTGTATTCCCCTTTGCTTGGCCTATTGTACTCCCCTTTGGTGGCCACAGAGTGGGCCAAGGGTTCTCATCTTTGGGTAGGCCCAGTGTACTCCCCTTTGCTGGGCCTAATGTACTCCCCTTTGGTGGTCACAGAGTAGGCCTAGGGTCCTCATCTTTGAGTAGGCTTAGTGTACTCCCCTTTGGCAGGCTCATTCTACTCCTTTTTGGTTGGCCCATTGTATTACCTTTTGGGTGGGCCCAGTGTACTCCCCTCTGACAGGTTTATTGTACTCCCCTTTGGTGGGTCCATTATATTCCTTTTTGGCAGGCTGATTGTTACCACCAAAGGCAAGTACACTGGGCCCACCAAAAGGGGGGTACAGAGTGAGCCCAATGTACTTATCTTTGGGTGGGCCCATTGTATTCCTCTTTGGCAGGCTCATTGTACTTTATTTTGATGGGCCCATTATATTTCCCTTTGGTGGTTTTTGCTTTTAAATGCACTTTACCCAAATGACGTGTGGGACTTGTTTAGGAGTGTCTGCAGAAGATTGGCTGGACAAATCTCCGGAGTTGGGTCAAATCTCTAACACAATGAAAGCTTTTCAGATCCCTGTATATTATTTCTGGTGGAAAGACACGCTTTGTCTCCTTATAATTGGTTTCCCTCACCTAGTGGTGGATTGACCTTCCTCTGAATTTTACAGATATTGCTCATTGCTGCAAAGAAATGTTAACACCTAGAGCTTCCAATGAGAATTTCCCTTTTTCATTTTCCGATCTGTTGTAGAAAGGTGAAAGGAGAATTGTGACTGAGTCCCCCGGGCAGGGTTTGTGCGCTTATCTTAAACTTTTTTATAGCACATTGGAAGTAATCCTCTAGAACAGCCTTTCTCAACCTTTTAACCTGGAGGAACCCTGGATGAAACCCTGAAAGTCTGCCCTCCTTATACTGGGGGGGGGGGGGCAGTGGGAAGACTGTTCCCCTACATTGGGGGGTCAGTGGGAAGATTGTTCCTCTACATTGGGGGTTAGTGGAAAGACTGTTTGCCCTACATTGGGTGATCAGTAGGAAGACTGTTCCCGTTATATTGGGGGGGGGGGGTGAGTGGGAAGACTGTTCCCCTTACATTGGTGGTTTAGTGGGTAGACTGTTCCCCTTACATTAGGGAGTCATTGGGAAGACTGTTCCTGTTACATTGGGGGGTCAGTGGGAAGACTGTTCTCCTTATATTGGGGGGTCAATGGGAAGACTGTTCCCCTTACATTAGGAGGTCAGTGGGAAGACTGTTCTCCTTATATTGGGGGGTCAATGGGAAGACTGTTCCCCTTACATTGGGGGGTCAGTGGGAAGACTTTTCCCCTTTCATTAGGGGGTCAGTGGGAAGACTGTTCCCCTTACATTGGGGGGTCAGTGGGAAGACTGTTCCCCTTACATTGGGGGGTCAGTGGGAAGACTGTTCCCCTTACATTGGGGGGTCAGTGGGAAGACTGTTCCCCTTACATTGGGGGGTCAGTGGGAAGACTGTTCTCCTTTACAATAGATGAGTCAGTGGGAAGACTCTTCTTATTTTGAGGGGTCAGTGTAAAAACTGTTCCCCTTATATTGGGGGGTCAATGGGAAAACTTCCCATTACATTGGGGGGGGTCAGTGGGAAGTTTGTTCCTCGTATATTGGGGGGTCAGTGGGAAGTTTGTTCCTCTTACATTGAGGAGTCAGTGTAAAAACTGTTCCCTTTATATTGGGGGGTCAGTGGGAAAATGTTTTCCTTTATATTGGGTGGGGGGGTCAGTGGGAAGACTGTTCCCGTTATATTGGGGGGTCATTGGGAAGACTGTTCCAGTTATATTGGGGGTCAGTGGGAAGACTGTTCCCTTTATATTGGGGGGTCAATGGGAAGACTGTTCTTCTTACATTAATGGGTCAGTGGGAAAACTGTTCCCCTTATTTTGAGGGGTCAGTGGGAAGACTTTCCCCCGTATATTGGGGGGTCAGTGGGAAGATTGTTCCTCTTATTTTGAGGGGTCAGTGGGAAGACTTTTCCCTGTATATTGCTGGATCAATGGAAAGATTTGTCCCTTTATTTTGGGGGGGGGTCAGTGGGAAGACTGATACCCTTATATTAGGGGGTCAGAGGGGAGAATGCCCCCCCCCCCTTTACAGACAGCTAAAAAGATAATTTGTGTCAGTGTTTACTCTTTGAGAGTCAAGAGGCTCCACTGGTCCCATGTGTGTGACTTTACCATGTGTCACCAGCCCTACAGTATGCAGCACCACCAGGTGGGTGATCAGTCTGCCACCACTGAAGAACCCCTAGCAGCCTCTGAGGGAAGCCTGGTTGAGAAAGGCTGTTCTAGTATATGCCCCCCCCCCCCCCAGATATTGTTAAAGCTTACCGTTTGCTGTCAGAGCATGCTGGGACTTGTAGCTTCTGGAGGTAGACAGGTGTCCAAGCCATGCCTACTGTTGTCCCTGTGCTAGAAATGGACGCATTGCATTGATCCATCGATATGGAGAGGAGTAGATATAGACGTTTGTGCTCAAATCCAAGCACCATGTAATACGTATATAAAGCAACACGCTGAATATGTCCGACCAAATGTATTCCATGTCATTAGGCTCTATCATATGATTGGATGAAGTCATTGTTCAGCTGACAAATTTCCCTCCAACAAAATCGACTTTTGTTGAGCCAGGTGATGACAACAGGGCAACCCACAAAAATAATTATAATTTCAGGCGATTCAGCAACAGGTGCTGCAATTTTGTATAAAATGCAATATGGCCGCCACTGGGAGGCGTCCTGTACGCAGATGGTATACAGAAAGCCCCCCCCAGCAATCATGGTGATAGAGTCCAGAGTGATTTCTTTATTAAATTATCAATAGAATGAGAGCAGACGCATTTCAATAAAAAAAAAAAAAATCTCCAGCAGGCTTCAGGAAGTACGCTCCCAGTGACCCTGTCATGAGCTCTGTGAAATTTGGTTGCATCAAAATACTCAAAAATGTTGTAAATGAAGAGCTGGCTGTAGCTGGGTGATTTGCCCTCACCTTTTCAGCATTGCAGCTTCAGTCTAAAGTTATGACTCCCCCATAAACGGGCAGCAGTGGAATAATCCGGAGAGAAGAGAGGAAGGAGCGTCGTCTCCGACCAGCAAGGTGTAGGATTTGAGCACAGACTTTCTTATCGCTTCTACCGATTTCTGATGTTTCGGGGATGGGCAGAGAAAGGTCTTTCTTGGAGACAGGTCCTCTTTGCACTGACCTGCGGTCCATCTTCTTCACTCTCCTGGGTGTTCTGTGTGTTGGGGTTCCTGGCCTCAGTCATTATGATAGACACTGTCCCCCCCCCCCCCCACCTGACCTGTCAAAGACCATTCAGAATCTCACACTCTTTGCGCTTGGAGTCCCGTGATCAGCACTTAGTAACTCTGAACATAGCACTTAATTTGTATTGTAAATGGAATACGGCCTTCTGAACCCCCCTCCCCCCTTCTTTTCTGTGTAATGCCGCCACATGTAAAAATGGCTCTTTCCTTCCGGCGTCGGCAAAGCCTGATAATTGCCAACTGATTACCAGAGACAGTCCTGAGCTTTATAGATGTGTCCCTGAAAATGTCCCTGGACTCTTTTTTTTTTTATTTTTATGAACTGACCAGCAGTTTCTTAAAAACGTAAGAATGAATTGTATTTATAATCTGGGCTTTTTAAGTAAATATTTATAGAAAAGTGGCGATTCTATCTATATTTTATACACATGTCCTTTATTGGTACCGAGCGACTTCCGGGCGCGGCAAACTCAGGCGCACTAACTGAGCGCCGTTGTCCCAGGAGTGTTAAAGCTCACACATCACCCGAGCAACATTGTCCCAGCAATGACTCGGACATCACCCGAGCAACATTGTCCCAGCAATGACTCGGACATCACCCGAGCAACATTGTCCCAGCAATGACTCGGACATCACCCGAGCAACATTGTCCCAGCAATGACTCGGACATCACCCGAGCAACATTGTCCCAGCAATGACTCAGACATCACCCGAGCAACATTGTCCCAGCAATGACTCAGACATCACCCGAGCAACATTGTCCCAGCAATGACTCGGACATCACCTGAGCAGCATTGCCCCGCCAATGACTCAGACATCACCCGAGCGACATTGTCCCAGCAATGACTCAGACATCACCCAAGCGACATTGTCCCAGCAATGACTCAGACATCACCCAAGCAACATTGTCCCGCTAATGACTTGGACATCACCCGAGTAGCATTGCCCCACCAATGACTCAGACATCACCTGAGCAGCATTGCCCCGCCAATGACTCAGACATCACCCGAGCATGTCCAGCCAATGATAAGACTCAGACATCACCTGAGCAGCATTGTTCCCCCCCCCCCAAAGAAAAGACTCAGACATATCAACCAAGTGGCATCGTCCCAGCAATAATAAGACTCGGACATCACCCAAGCAGCAGTATCCCGCCAATGACTCAGACATCACCCGAGCAGCAATATCCCACCAATAATAAGACTCAGACATCACCCGAGCAGCATTGCCCCGCCAATGACTCAGGCACATCAACCGAGTGGCATCGTCCCGGCAATGATAAAACCCAGACATCACCCAAGCAGCATTGTTTCCCCCCCCCCCCCTCAAAGATAAGACCAAGACATATCAAATCGAACAACAGTGTCTCGCCAATGGCAGATGGCATGTCCCAACAGTGATAAAACTTCGGCTTGGCAATCAAGCAGCAATATCCCAGCAATGATAAGACTCAAACATATCAACTGAGCAGCAGTATCCCACCAATAACTTAGACCACCCGAGCGACATGCCCCCCCCCCCCCCCCAATGATAAGATTTAGACTCATCAACCGAGCGGCAGCGCTAAAACTCATACACACTAACAGAACGGCGGTGTCCCAGCAGTGATAAAACTCATACACACTAACAGAACGGCGGTGTCCCAGCAGTGATAAAACTCATACACACTAACAGAACGGCGGTGTCCCAGCAGTGATAAAACTCAGGTGCACCAATTGAGCAGCCATGTCCCGGCAATGATAAAACTCACACTTTAGCTGAGCCGCAATGTGCCAGCAGCGATAAAACTTAAGCCTGGTACACACTATCAGTTTTTTTTTATGTTTGACCCAGTGGGCTGAACAGAAAAAACTGAGGAGCTCGGGTGGAGATACTATGCTAACTATCCGCTGAGCTATCCTCTGGTCAGCGCTCTCAGCCATTAGCTGCCGATCCGCAGACCTTTTTTGGCCATGCCCCTTTGACAGAATCCGGACGTTTGGCCTGCTTCTGTCGGACTCTGTACACACAGGCCGAATGTCGGCCGGTTTCTATTGAACTGGCTGATGCCACCCAATATTCAGCCCGTGTGTACGGGGCTTTAGGTTTGCCAACCAAGCAGCAACGAGTCCCCTGCAGTGATAAAACTCAGATTCAGCAAGAAAATGGCAATGTCTTGGTAAGGATTAAACTTGGGCTTTGAAACCAAGCAGCAATGTCCCCATAAAGATAAAACTGGGACAAATCAACCAAATGGCATTGTCCCCTTGATGATAAAACTCAAAAACACCAACTGAGGCAGCAACGTCCCCACAATGATAAAACTCAGACGCACCAATCAAATGACAACGTCCCAGCAAGGATTCAACTTGGGCTTGCCAACCAAGCAGCAATGTCTCCATGATTATAACACTGAGACACAACAATCAAATGGCATTGTCCCCTTGATGATTAAACCTCAGAAACACCAACCGAGCGCCATTGTTCACGCAATGATAAAACTCTGCTGCCCCAACTGAGTGGCATCAAAGTCCCGGCAACTTATACTTGCCAAACCAGCAGCAATGTCCCCACAAAGATAAGACTCAGACACATCAACCAAGTGGCATTGTCTAATCGACGATAAAACTCAAAAGCTCTAACTGAGGCAGCAATTTCCCCACAATGATAAAACCCAGACACATAAACAGGGTGCCATTGTCCATGCAATGATGAAACTCAGCCAAGCGTCAGTCTCCCCACAAGGATAAAGAACAGACACGCCAATCAAATGGCAGTGTCCCCGCAATGATGACACTCAGTTGCACCAATTGAGTGGCAATGTCCCGGTAAGGATTAAACTTAGGCTTCGCAACCAAGCAGCAATGTCCCCATATTGATAACAGTCAGGCACACAAGCGCCAGTGTCTCCACAAGGATAAAACTCAGACACACGATTAGCAATGTCTCAGCAAGGCTTAAAAACTTAGGCTTAACAAACCAGCAGCAATGTCCCCATAATGATAAGACCCAGACACATAGACTGAATGCCATCGTCCACACAATGATAAAATTCAGGAGCACCAACCATGCGGCAGCGACACGTCCCGCCAATGCCTAGTGGCAATGTTCCCGTAATGATAAAACTCAGACACACAAAATGAATGGCAATGTCCCACCAATGATAAAACTCAGACACAAAACGAATGGCAATGTCCCACCAATGATAAAACTCAGACACAAAACGAATGGCAATGTCCGACCAATGATAAAACTCAGACATACAAAATAAATGGCAATGTCCCACCAATGATAAAACTCAGATACACCAACCAAGTGTGTATTCCTGGTTGGAATAGGCATTGGGGTTAATTTACTAAGATTGGAGAGTGCAAAATCTGGTGAAGCTCTGCATAGAAACCAATCAGCTTCTAGGTTTTATTGTCAAATCTTAATTGAACAACCTGAAGCTAGAAGCTGATTGTCTCCCATCCACCAAATTTTACACTCTCCAGTTTTAGTAAATCAACCCCATAGTCTGCACAGAAAGGCTTATGTCAGGGGGTTATACAAACCAGGGACCCCCATCAGCTGGGTGGCCACCAGGAGTGAATTGTGACCTCTAGCTATCGGTGGCCACTCAGTTGGGGGGGTGAATTTCCCTCAACTTGCTTTTCTATCTGTGTGAAATGCTAGAAGGACGGTTGCCAGTCACCAGAAGATAAAATAGTCCAGGTGTGTTGGTTGTCCAAGTGAAACGAGTCTTTGTTTTGGACCCAAAATACTTGTCATGCCACTCAATACTTCCAGTACCGTACCACGGCTGAAGAAATTTGTGCTGTGGACATTTAATATCACCAAACGTCCTGAGTGTTATTTTATCCTGAAGAGCAGATCAATATATACCGGATCAATAATCATGTTACCCTTGTTTCCTGGAAATCATTATCTGGTTGCAGAACTGTAAACGGCCTTTAGTGCTCCTCACATCCTACTAAATAAAGCTCGGCCCCTCCTGATGATGATGGGTTCCTTTATCTCTGGCAGTCATTTGCTTGTAGAGGAATTAGGAACTAAACCTTACCTGGGACAAGGAAGCTGTTCCTATAATGGGTTGGTATTGACAACATACCTGCACATTGTGAGGGTGTCCTCCTTCAGCATTGACAGGACCACACATACTGTCACTGGTTGGTCACCGCCATCTTCTTCTGCACCGGCATCTCCGGCTTTTGGGTGGCCACTGATGATGTAACTCCCATGCATGCACGGTAGTGTTGCATTTCACTGGCTTCATCTGTAACATGCTGAGAATTTACACTATACCGTGCAAATTTCTGGTAAAAAAAAAAAAAAGGAAAAGTCGTTTTTTGGTCAAAGAAATCTACAAAGGGGTCACTCTACAAAACTGGAGAGCGCAAAATCTGCTGCAGCTGTGCATAGTAGCCAATCAGCTTCTAACCTGTTCAATCAAGCTTTGGCAATAAAACCTGGATGCTGATTGGTTTCTATGCAAGTTTTGCACCCTCCGGTTTTAGTAAATGCAACCCCAAGGTTTCATCCAGTAAAAATCTCCCTGCAATTTTTATATCAACTTTGGTTCCAATTCAAACATAAAAAATATTTGTAATTTATGCCTGAACCAGAAATGAGAGCTCGGCTTCCATGCTGCAGCAACCCATCCCATTGCAGCCACGGAGTACCAATCGTGGGTGCTAATCCTTCTCCGGGCCTCGTCTCCTCCCCCATATATGTGTGATGCAAAGTAGTGAGGCCACACTTCCTCAAAAATCTTTATTGAAACGAGTTGACGCTCCACCTGCTGATTTCTACTCATGTGATTTGCCCTTTTCTGGGGGTTAATTGGAGTCAAAGTCGGCCATAGAAACTGCGATTTTCTTTCAGTCAGTCAGTGTTGATGGGGGATTTACAAAAGGCAAATAGACTGTGCACTTTGTCCAGAGCTTAGTAAATGAGGTAAAGCTCCACTTTGCAAAGAATACTCAATCACGTCAAGAAACATTGTAACCCTTTCCCACTGACGTAACGCAAGTATGCGGCCTCGGGTTCAAGGGGTTGTACTGGGGTGATGCCTGCAGCTAGAGGCATCAACCCGATACCGTTTTTTAGAGTGGGCGGTCAGCTTTCTTGTAATACCAAGCCGATGCAGCCAACCAGCCGCTCAGCTGTCATTACAAGCAGCGGGAGGGGACGTCCCCTCCAGCCGCCTTCTGCGGCTCGCCCGGGTTTCCCGTCCCACCGGCACGTCCGCCGGTTGGTCAAAGACCCGAACAAAGCCGGATTCGCCTTTGATCAGGTCTCAGATGTAAAAACCTGGAAGCGTCATCATGACCAGGTACTGGAGCCTTAAAAGCACCACATTTTGAAAAAAAAATGACAGTATTCAAAACAGCCAAACTTGGCATTTTGAATGCTTTTAAGGGCAATGGAGGGATTTGGTGTCTTTAGACCCCCGATCCCTGTCACTGCCTATTACTGTCACATCCCCCCCCCCCCCCCGATCCCTCCATAAAGAGTACCTGTCACTGCCTATTACTGTCACACCCCCCCCCCGATCCCTCCATAAAGAATACCTGTCACTGCTATTACTGTCACATTCCCCCCGATCCCTCCATAAAGAGTACCTGTCACTCCTATTACTGTCACATTCCCCCCGATCCCTCCATAAAGAGTACCTGTCACTGCCTATTACTGTCACAAGGGATGTTTACATTGCTTGTGACAGCAATACAAGTGATCAAAAGAACGGAACAGTATAAAAATAGAAAAATGTAAAGCGCCCGGCGAAAGGCTTCACTGCCGGTTTCACTTACCACGAATGGCGGCCGCAGCACCCGAGAGCCGATCCGAAAATTGGCTGGGGTGCCTTCATCGCGGGATCACTGGACAGGTGAGTGTCCTAAAATTAAAAGTCAGCTGCTACAGGATTTGTAGCTGCTGACTTTTAATTTTTTCGTAGGGGGGGGGGGCTGCAGCTCTGCTTGAACTGGCCAAGATTCGAACAGTCTATGGCCGGCCTAAGGCGATGTAGAGGTGAAATGCGTCAGCCAAGCCAGCAGGTGGAGTGTTTCCTCTGCTTGTCTCAGTAAATCTTTTTGAGTAACTACTTTGCATTCCAAACATCTCGCGGTGCACAAATCCAGCAGTCAGGCGTCATGATGTAGTAAAATGGGGTGCGCACAGACACAAAGTTGTTCAGGTATCAGGCCATGGAATGTGTATCAGCAGTTCATCATTATGAGGAAGTCAGGTAAACCAATAGGATTCCTTCTGTAAAGCATCAGTTTCAATCTTGCACTTTGCTCGGCTTGATGTGGTAATAAATGTTGCTCGGGTCCTTCGAGTTGCGCCAATGCATATTTACCGGTTTATGTCGGGGATACGATTCCCTCTATCTGCCCTTATTGCCGTGTTCTTATTTTGTTTTTAGTTAAGCAAAGCATTTTCTTTTCTCGTTGTCATCCTTTGATGCTGTATTTTAATCTGACTCTTTTTAAAATATATTCAAGTTGTCGGTTCTTTATTATTGTTTTATTTCTAGGTCCTGTCTGTCTGTCTGTCCTGATGTCTGTCCGAGCTCTCGCTCTGTCTTCACATTGAGATTTAGATGGATGAAAGGGGCTAGATCTCCTGTTATTAACCCCTTGGAGCTGACGCCTCCTGGCCCTTTAAGGGGTTTCAGATGCCGGGAGGTGGGGAGGGGTTTATGATCATGTGACTGCTGTGATTGGCTGTCACGACAGTCACTTGATCGGAAAGCTTTCCGTTAGCCGCCGACAACTGTGCTGGGAGCGCACAGGGCGAGCGCTCTCGGCACACCTGTGTCTGCAAATTGGTACGGCCAAGGCCCACCCACGGAGAGGCCGCATATTTGCATACCGTTGGCGCCTAGGGGTTAATGTATAAATATATAGGTGACAGTCTCACTTCGAAGAGGCTACTCCCATGTGACAAAAGCGCCACCAAAACATTGGAGGGCGTCTTGGAAAAAGATCCAGATGTGTGAAATGTAGCGAGGACATCACAGCAATGGTAATAGAGTCGGAAGGAATCTTCATCTCATGGTCATAGGTTCCTTCCTCGCACGGGGCACCAATTTCCTCCTGCTACAGGGATATTTTATAAAATAATCAGTAATGTAAAAGAGCCAATGCCTTTTTGGGGGTTCACATACTACCCCTTCATCAGGGTTTAGAACCAACACCATTCTGGGGTTCACATACTACCCCTTCATCAGGGTTTAGAACCAACACCATTCTGGGGTTCACATACTACCCCTTCATTAGGGTTTAGAACCAACGCAATTCCGGATGTGTGAAATGTAGCAGGGACATCACAGCAATGGTAATAGAATCGGAAAAGAATCTTCATGTGAGGGTCATAGATTCCTTCCTCGCATGGGGCACCAATTTTCTCTTGCTTCAGATATATTTATTAAAATAAACAGTAATGTAAAAGAGCCAACGCCTTTCTGGGGTTCACATACTACCTCTTCATCAGGGTTTAGAACCAAACGCAATTCCAGATGTGTGAAATGTGGCAGGGAAATCACAGCAATGGTAATAGAGTCGGAAAGGAATCTTCATCTCAGGGTCATAGGTTCCTTTCTCGCATGGGGCACCAATTTTTTTCCTGCTACAGGGATATTTTTAAAAAAAAACAGTAATCTAAAAGAGCCACCACCTTTCTGGGGTTCACATACTACCCCTTCATCAGGGTTTAGAACCAACGCAATTCCAGATGTGTGAAATGTAGCGAGGACATCACAGCATTGGTAATAGAGTCAGAAAGAATCTTCATCTGAGGGTCATAGGTTCCTTCCTCGCATGGGGCACCAATTTTCTCTTGCTTAAGATATATTTATTAAAATAAACAGTAAAGAGCCAACGCCCTTCTGGGGTCCACATACTGCCCCTTTATCAGGGTTTAGAACCAACACCATTCCAGATGTGTGAAATGTAGCGAGGACATACATCACAGCAATAGTAATAGTCAGAAGGAATCTTCATCTCGGGGTCATAGGTTCCATCCTCGCATGGGGCGCCAATTTTTTCCTGCTACAGGGACATTTAAAAAAAATAATCTTTAATGTTAAAGAGCCGACACCTTTCTGGGTTCACATACTACCCCTTCATCACAGCTTAGAAACAATGCCATCCTAGCGTTCACCCACTACCTCTTCATCAGGGTTTAGAACCAACACCATTCTGGGGTTCACATACTACCACTTCATCAGGGTTTAGAACCAACGCCATTCTGGGGTTCACACACTACCCCTTCATCGGGGTTTAAAACCAATGCCATTCTGGGGTTTTACATACTACCCCTTCATCGAGGTTTAGAACCAATGCCATTCTGGGATTCACATACTACCCCTTCATCAGGGTTTAGAACCAAACGCCATCCTAGCGTTCACATACTACCCCTTCACCAGGGTTTAGAACCAACACCATTCTGGGGTTCACACACTTCCCCTTCATCGGGGTTTAGAACCAATGCCATTCTGGGGTTTTACATACTACCCCTTCATCAGGGTTTAGAACCAATGCCATTCTGGGGTTCACATACTACCCCTTCATCAGGGTTTAGAACCAATGCCATTCTGGGGTTCACATACTACCCCTTCACCAGGGTTTAGAACCAACACCATTCTGGGGGTCACATACTACCTCTTCATCAGGGTTTAGAACCAAAGCCATTCTGGGGGTCACATACTACCCCTTCATCAGGGTTTAGAACCAAAGCCATTCTGGGGGTCACATACTACCCCTTCATCAGGGTTCAGAATCAATGCCATTCTGGGGTTTTACATACTACCCTTTCATAAGGGTTTAGAACCAACGCCATTCTGGGGGTCACATACCCCTTTATCAGGGTTTAGAACCAACGCCATTCTGGGGTTCACATACTACCCCTAAATCAGAGTTTAGAACCAACTTCATTCTGGGGGTCACATACTACCCCTTTATCAGGGTTTAGAATCAACGCCATGCTGGGGTTCACATACTACCTCTTCATCAGGGTTTAGAACCAGCGCCATTTTGGGGGGTCACATACTACCCCTTCATCAGGGTTTAGAACCAACTTCATTCTGGGGGTCACATACTACCCCTTCATCAGGGTTTAGAACCAGCGCCATTCTAGGGTTCACATACTACCCCTTCATCAGGGTTTAGAACCAGCGCCATTCTGGGGGGGGGTCACATACTACCCCTTCATCAGGGTTTAGAACCAGCACCATTCTGGGGGGTCACATACTTCCCCTTCATCAGGGTTTAGAACCAGCGCCATTCTAGGGTTCACATACTACCCTTTCATCAGGGTTTAGAACCAGCGCCATTCTGGGGGGGGGTCACATACTACCCCTTCATCAGGGTTTAGAACCAGCGCCATTCTGGGGGGGTCACATACTACCCCTTCATCAGGGTTTAAACATGTCACTTCAGTAATAACATTACACTTTAACCACTTGACCTCCAGAAGATTTACCCCCCTTCATGACCAGGTCATTTTTTGCGATACGCCACTGCGTTACTTTAACCGACAATTGCGCGGTTGTGCAACACTGTAGCCAAAAAAATTTGTAATCTTTTTTCCCCCACAAACAGAGCTTTCTTATGGTGGTATTTGATCACCTGTGCGATTTTTTCTTTTTTGCGCTATGAATAAAAAAAGAGCGACAATTTTTTACTTTCTAAAATAAATCCAATAAAAAAAAATAAATGTCTTTATCAATTTAGGCTAATATGTATTCTGTTACATGTTTTTGGTGAGAAAAAATCCCAATAAGTGTTTACTGACTGGTATACACGAACGTTATAGCGTGTATAAACATGGGATATATTTATGAAATATTTTTTTTTTTTTTTTTACTAGTAAATGGCGGCGATCAGCGACTTATACTGAGACTGCAATATTGCGGCGTTCAATCGGACACTAACTGACACTTTGTGGGAACCAGTGACACTTGTACAGTGATCAGTGTTAAAAATATGCACTGTCACTGAACTAATCACACTGGCTGGGAAGGGGTTAAACATCAGGGGTGATCAAAGGGTGCCTAGCCAGTGTTTATGCGTACACAGTGTGCTGCTTTAGCTAGGAGATCGATTCTAGCCCATGCTTTGCAGAGACACAGAATACACCCCTCCCCCCCATCAAAACTGAAATACGTCTTATTTACATATTTTTTTAGTTTTAAACATATTTAAAGCATATTTTTTAGTTTTCTGTGTTTTATAGACGATCAGCGGGTGCCGGAGGACATCGAGTGCCCGGCACCCAGAGATCGGCTTCTCCTGTGAATTATCACAGCAGAAGAGGCTTGCCGGTGGCGCATAAACGCCCCCTGCAGGCGCAAATGCAGGATCACATATTATATATATATACACACACACACAAGATCCAGCGCACAGCTGCCGCCCTGTAGCAGTAAAAGTGATATATTGGGGCGGTCAGCAAGTAGTTAAACCCTGATGGGGGGGGGGGTTATTGTGCAGAATGAAGCTTCTTCCTGATATAATATCTAATGTCAGACCTATAAATATCTCCAGAAATGGAAATCCACTCCACTTGCTAAATGGTTCAGATGCAACTTTATTTCAATAACAGTCAGGGGGACAATCCAAAGAGCCCCCAACGCGTTTTCCAAAAAATACCCTTTGCCAAATCAGCTGCTTGCAAGACACGTGCCTATAATCGCACATTAACCCCTTCAATACCGGGCACCTTCACCCTCTTCCCGCCCAGGCAAATTTTCAGCTTTCAGCACTGTCGTGCAACACTGTACCCAAACTAACGTTTTATAATTTCTTTCACACAAATAGAGCTTTCTTTTGGTGGTATTTAGTCCCCGTTGTTTTTTTTTATACTTTGAAAAATAAATGAAAAAACACCTTTTTCTTTGTTATAACATTTTGCAAATAAATAATTTTCCTTCATAACTTTAGAACAACAAACAGTGCAGCGCAATTTCATATATCTTCAAAAAACTGTTAAAGGATGCTCATACAGGAACAAATCAGTCCATCATAGAGAGTTCATTGACTGGTATGACATCATAGACTGGTATGACATCATAGACTGGTATGACATCATAGACTGGTATCATTGACTGGTATGACATCATAGACTGGTATCATTGACTGGTATGACATCATAGACTGGTATGACATCATAGACTGGTATGACATCATAGACTGGTATCATTGACTGGTATGACATCATAGACTGGTATCATTGACTGGTATGACATCATAGACTGGTATGACATCATAGACTGGTATCATTGACTGGTATGACATCATAGACTGGTATGACATCATAGACTGGTATGACATCATAGACTGGTATCATTGACTGGTATGACATCATAGACTGGTATGACATCATAGACTGGTATCATAGACTGGTATGACATCATAGACTGGTATCATAGACTGGTATGACATCATAGACTGGTATCATTGACTGGTATGACATCATTGACTGGTATGACATCATAGACTGGTATGACATCATAGACTGGTATCATTGACTGGTATGACATCATAGACTGGTATCATAGACTGGTATGACATCATAGACTGGTATGACATCATAGACTGGTATCATAGACTGGTATGACATCATAGACTGGTATCATAGACTGGTATGACATCATAGACTGGTATCATAGACTGGTATGACATCATAGACTGGTATGACAGGCGTATCCTTAAAATGACATCAAACACCCAAGTGCTGGAGCGATCTGAAGCCATGCAAAGGACATACAAACGGTGTATAAATTCCCATCACCACAGGTATTACTGCCTCTCACCTCCACAATATGACCCTGCAGGGTCTAAGCGCATTTAAGCATGTATACAGTGAAAGCAATCCTCCTCTCTCTCTCTAAAGGTTCCAATGTATCCGATACGAGTAACACTCCACAGCATACATGTATGAGGAAAACGATAAAGGGAGATCTAAGTGCTCTCTGTTATTATTGCAAACACTTTATTGGTAAGGTAAGTAAATGCACTCACATGGCGGTAAAAGATTCAAAGCATCTCTAATAGCAATATGACACACGATGGAGCGAGGTCGGAGTCTCTCCTGCTTCTCTCCTCCTCACTAAAAGGGCAAAGGGGCCCCGCTGAAGAAGTCCCGCCCACAGACGCAACGCGTACGGGGGGACGTCGCATGACCCGCCAGCTATCCCGGAAGTGAGGAGGAGAGACGCCGACCACTATGAGCTTCCTTTAAAAGTTTTTTGAAGATATATGAAATTGCGCTGCACTGTTTGTTGTTCTATTGTGTGGAAGGAGATATAGATTGCCCTTTTAGTGTTCAGCTGCTAGTTTTACTTCACTTGTTATCTTCAGTTCAGCGCTGAGTATCCTATTTTTTCCTTCATAACTTTAGGCCAAAATGTATTCTGCTACATTTCTTTGGTGAAAATAACCCAAATCAGTGTATATTATTTAGCCTGTAGGAAAGTTGTAGAGTCCACATACTATGGGAGATACAGTATCTCACAAAAGTAAGTACACCCCTCACATTTTTGTAAATATTTTATTCTATCTTTTCACACTGAAGAAGAAAATACTTTTTTTTTAATTTTTTTGCTTTTTTTTTGCTTTTTTGTGTCTTTTTGACCCCAGATCTCACATTAAAGCGGACCTGCCCTGCTTATTTCTTCTACAAGGGATGCTTACATTATTACAATTTTTTACATTCTGTCACCAGTGTCCCTGATCACCGCCACACCAGTCATATGATGACACTGTACTGCACTGGTGACCGTATGTACAACATAGCAACAAAAAAACTGTTTTCCAAAAGGGGGTAATTTGTACTGTCCTGGCGTTTTTAGGCCTCAAGATGGACCATCAGTACATCAGGATTGAAGGATTTTCAATATCTGACAAAAGTGAGTACACCCCTCACATTTTTGTAAATATTTTATTATACAGTGCATTGCGAAAGTATTCGTCCCCCCTTGAACTTTTCGACCTTTTGCCACATTTCAGGCTTCAAACATAAAAATATAAAACTGTAATTCTTTGTGAAGAAACAACAACAAGTGGGACACAATCATGAAGTGGAACGAAATTTATTGGATATTTCAAACTTTGTTAACAAATAAAAAACTGAAAAATTGGGCGTGCAAAATTATTCAGCCCCTTTACTTTCAGTGCAGCAAACTCTCTCCAGAAGTTCAGTGAGGATCTCTGAATGATCCAATGTTGACCTAAATGACTAATGATGATAAATAGAATCCACCTGTGTGTAATCAAGTCTCCGTATAAATGCACCTGCACTGTGATAGTCTCAGAGGTCCATTTAAAGCGCAGAGAGCATCATGAAGAACAAGGAACACACCAGGCAGGTCTGAGATACTGTTGTGGAGAAGTTTAAAGCCGGATTTGGATACAAAAAGATTTCCCAAGCTTTAAACATCCCAAGGAGCGCTGTGCAAGCTATAATATTGAAATGGAAGGAGTATCAGACCACTGCAAATCTACGAAGACCTGGCCGTCCCTCTAAACTTTCAGCTCATACAAGGAGAAGACTGATCAGAGATGCAGCCAAGAGGCCCATGATCACTCTGGATGAACTGCAGAGATCTACAGCTGAGGTGGGAGACTCTGTCCATAGGACAACAATCAGTCGTATACTGCACAAATCTGCCCTTTATGGAAGAGTGGCAAGAAGAAAGCCATTTCTTAAAGATATCCATAAAAAGTGTCGTTTAAAGTTTGCTCCCCATTCACACCTGAGACCTTGTAACACTAACGAGTCACATGACAATTTGGGCCCAATTTGGAGATTGTCACTTAGGGGTGTACTGACTTTTGTTGCCAGCGGTTTAGACATTAATGGCTGTGTGTTGAGTTATTTTGAGGGGACAGTAAATTTACACTGTTATACAAGCTGTACACTCACTACTTTACATTGTAGCAAAGGGTCTTTTTTTTTCAGCATGAAAAAAATGGGCCCTTTAAGGCCGTTGGAAGGAAGTGACGTATGATGTCACTCCGGTCCCATAGAGTGGAGTGGGGGCCAGCTTGCACTCACTCGACTTCCTGCCTAAGATGGGAGAGGACCGGATCGTTTTCCCCGCTACCGAGGGCTCCGGTAAGTGTGGAAAACAACTAGGGGGGGGGGGGGGTGCACCTCTCCCAGCACCCATTAAAGTGATCCCGCGGTGAATCTGCTGGGACCACTTTTATGTTAAAGTGCACTACCCAAAAATACTGGGGTTATGGGAGCTATCTGCTGCCATAACCCTGTGTTAAAAGTACCAACTTAAATACACGGTGGGCGGGTCCGGAAGTGGTTAAAGGGGAGTATGTGAACCTCCAAAACACGTTGGCTCTGTTACATTGTTGATCATTCAGTAAAATATCCTTCAGATCCTGTGGTCTGCCTTCCACATCGGGATCCTTCACGCTGCGGTGGTTTTTTTCCCCCCATTTTTGTTGTGAATGGATGGGGGGGAGATTCTGTTATCTGAATGCTGAGAATGACTCGGAGGAATGATGTGCTGCCAAACTTTATGTGAAGTTACACCAGGATCCGCTTATCTCCGCCTTCCCTCTTCATGTAGATCCGCCCACCAGCCGCCACGTTTATCCAGAATTATATTCCACAAAACCAGGACAAGCCATATAAGGGAAGAATATCGGCCAGGAGGGGGCGCTGTAGACACCTGGGGCACAGGAATCGTAGAGTGATTGATATGTATGGCGTAGGGATGCATTTTCTTTGCACGGTCCAGGGGATCGGTGGGGAAGCAGAATGACCAATCAGAACGCTTACATGAGTTTCTCTATTCCTGCCGGAGTCGCAGTATAAATGGAATCTGTTATAAACTACGCGTGTGTGTGAAGCTTCTGATGGAAGTAGTTGTTCCTCCTGTGCCACTTGCAGGCCGGTGAAAATTAGTTTGTTCAGCTTCACCACTGGAATGGCAGCTTCCATCGGATACTTTACTCACGGAAATTTCCCTTTAAAGCCTGTGTGTAGTCCAAACTTTTGTCCTTAGTTTTGGATGGAGTAGGAAAGGTTTGGAATCCCTGTTGGGTTTTTTTTTTGCTGTCCATGGAGATTCACGCCAGACGTGCAGAAGGAAAACGTTTTGTTTTATTTGGATTCATTATTTAAATTCGGATACTTTAGAATAATGAAAAATTTGTCTGAATTTCTATTCGGAACAAAGTGAACCGATCATCGCTAATTCACACTCTCTTCGACACAAAGAGATGGGAAATCCAAAATGTTTCAGTTGTCACCAGAACAGGAAATGAAGAGAAATCTTCCAATGGGATGTTTTCCAGTAAAACTGTGTAAGAGGGAATTTCTCTTTGTAGAGATTTTTTTTATAATTTCCTGTTAGTAAAATTTCCCCAAAGTTTAAAACTTTCCCTTCTCCATCCAAAACCACAGAACAAAGTTTTTGCTGAAGCTAAATCTCCGATGGGAACACTCAGATCTTCTCTATAGCAGTATTTTAGTTTCTAGTTTAGGGGTTTCTGTCTTCTCTTTATTTCCTGAAAACTAGAATAAACGTGGAGGTTCCATCAGTAGGGGGCGCTGCTGCCGGGATGTCCATGGATGACTTCTCTTTCTCTAAGTAAAAACGGCTTTTCTCATGTTACCAAATAAAGGCGAGAAAAACAAAACATTTTATGCTGAATAAATTCCTTTCACTCGCTTTACCGAATGTCTCTCTTCCCTGAATAAAATTTTATAGATTTTGAGATTCCTTTAGGCCAGGGGTCTTCAAACTATGGCCCTCCAGTTGTTCACAGGAACTACAATTCCCATCATGTCTGGTCATGTCTGTGAATGTCAGAGTTTTACAATGCCTCATGGGATGTGTAGTTCCGCAACAGCTGGAGGGCCGTAGTTTGAGGATCTCTGCTTTAGGTGTTCATAAACCCTTAAAGAGTTATTTATATTTTGTTAGCCTCGCCTACTTCCTTAGAAGCAGGGCTGCTGTTAAAAATCACGGGGCCCCCATACAGCCCCCTCCCGGGCCAGAAGGACATATATTAATCAGTGCCTTTCTCTGTAGCCTCAGCTGCACAGATGAATGAATAGGAAACGCTCTGATTCTTATTGCTCATTCACAAAGTGAAGCATAGTAAACAGTTTACCACGCTTCAGTGATGAATGGAAACATGAGTGATTGGAAGCGATCACTCACTGTGTTCATTCAGGAAAGCAAGGGACTAATAAATTATATATTTACAGGCTCCTTCCCCCCCACTCTCCATCCTGAAACATCTAAATTGTGTGCGCACAGCAGCTGCCGGCAGGAGAGGAGGGAAGCCAGCAGTGCTGCAGAGGAAAGGGGCACACCGGGGGGGGGGCTGGACAGCAGATGGAAGGGGTGCAAGTGCTAGAACCAATCCCCCTACAGTGAAGCTGGAGGGAGAAAGAGGAGGAGAAGCTGGCATCGCTGCAGGAGGAGGCAGCAGAAGAGGCTCAGTGAATCAACAAGTTGTAAATCAGCGCAAATCTACCCTTTAGTACTTGAGTCTTCTGAAATCCCCCATCCAAAAAAGTGCAAATCCTATTAATTGTTGAGGTCTATCGAAAAAAATATTTTAAAAATCAGTGCAAATAAAAAAAAATAATATTCAATATTATATTTGTGACGTTGCTGGCGTTACTGTTAGCTGGAAAATGCGTCAACGCATTTCGCTCCTCCCAGTGGGCGTTATCACAGAAGGGGCACCTATTACTTAAAAGAAAAGCACTGTGCACAAAATATATATTTTTTTCACTGGACACATGCTTGCTTTTTATGTTTTGGACATTTTAATATTTTTTTGTGTTGATATTTTTTTTTGTGCACAGAATTTTCACTGGACACATGCTTGTTAATATTTTGGTATATTTTCGTTTGTTCTCACATCATTTTTGGGGAAAATTTGTTCTATAGAAACATTATGCATATGAGTTTTTTATTAATTATTTGAGCACAAGAGGTATACAGTGAACATATATTATTTTGGTTTGCGCTGTGTTATTTTGTTTCTTCCTATTTTTGGTCACATGGTGATGAACAGCTGCATCAGTTTGGCCTTTTTACGTAGCACAGGGAGGACGTTTGTCCTATGTTTTTTTTTAAATATTATATATATATATATATATAAATATTATTATTTAATAATAATATAATTATTATTTTATAATATTTATTATTGATTTATTTGATATTATTATATTTTTTTTTATTTTTTTTTGCACATTATTTGCACTGATTTTTAAAATATTTTTTTGAGACGTCAACAATTAATAGGATTTGCACTTGCCATTTTTCGGATGGGGATTTCAGAACACTTTAGTATTAAGGGTAGATTTGCCCTGATTTACAACTTGTTGACGCACCTCATGCTGCACAATCCTGAAGTCAATTAGCAGCAACTACATACTATAGTATACCTTTAGAGTAACTTATAACCATCGACTGTTTTTGGCACCAGATTTTTTTTTTTTTTTATCATTCCCAAAAGAGGATCGGTGTCTGCAATAAGACATCAGCTGGCCATCCTGCTCAGCAGGTGTTTGGCCCCCCTTTTGAAATGATGGGGTCTGGGTCCAGTACAGGAGTGCTGGCTGTACTGTCTTATCTGCAGCCCTGCTTAGAAGTATGCTCAGTCCATTTCTTCCCAGGTCCATCCATGGTGCAGAAGATCTACATGAAGATATTGCCCACTACACTTCCTCCTGTGGGTGGCTATGCTGCATTGCAGAAGCCTTCCTGGAGCCCCAGCATAGCCACCGTACATGCCTGCTCCTGCCCAGAACTACAGCTGTATGAGAAGCCATACAGACGGTGTTCTGGTTCCCCCTGGCAGGTGACGGGGCTCTCATGAGGCGCAAGTCTAGACGACAGTTCTTCACCAGAGTTCCTGAAGGTGGAGATGGGCCGGAGACCTTAGTTGTCCTAGTAAACTTCGCTGCAAACTGTCACCAGGTCGTGGACTTCAGGATCTCCTCACAAAGCGGATAGCAGGAACAGAATGGTTGTACACTAGGAGGATAGTCAGGTCGAGGTAGGAGCCAAATGAGAGAGTAGGCAAGCAACCATTAAAAGAGTAGGCAGGTCAGCAACAGAATGGTTGTACGCTTGGTGGCAGGCAGGAGGATGGTTGGGTCCAGGTAGGAGCCAAATGAGAGAATAGGCAAGCAACCATTAAAAGAGTAGGCAGGTCAGCAACAGAATGGTTGTACGCTAAGTGGCAGGCAGGAGGATAGTCAGGTCGAGGTAGGAGCCAAATGAGAGAGTAGGCAAGAAACCATAAAAAGAGTAGGAAGGTCAGCAACAGAATGGTTGTACGCTAGATGGCAGGCAGGAGGATAGTCAGGTCGAGGTAGGAGCCAAATGAGAGAGTAGGCAAGCAACCATTAAAAGAGTAGGCAGGTCAGCAACAGAATGGTTGTACACTAGGTTAGAAGGCAGGAGGATGGTTGGGTCCAAGTAGGAGCCAAATGAGAGAGTAGGCAAGCAACCATTAAAAGAGTAGGCATGTCAGCAACAAAATGGTTGTACGCTTGGTGGCAGGCAGGAGGATAGTCAGGTCGAGGTAGGAGCCAAATGAGAGAGTAGGCAAGCAACCATTAAAAGAGTAGGCATGTCAGCAACAAAATGGTTGTACGCTTGGTGGCAGGCAGGAGGATAGTCAGGTCCAGGTAGGAGCCAAATGAGAGAGTAGGCAAGCAACCATTAAAAGAGTAGGCAGGTCAGCAACAGAATGGTTGTACGCTTGGTGGCAGGCAGGAGGATAGTCAGGTCCAGGTAGGAACCAAATGAGAGCGTAG
Source organism: Pelophylax lessonae (assembly GCF_965119305.1). Classification (NCBI taxonomy): domain Eukaryota; kingdom Metazoa; phylum Chordata; class Amphibia; order Anura; family Ranidae; genus Pelophylax; species Pelophylax lessonae. The sequence goes on from NC_138773.1 coordinate 329,409,108, forward strand.
GCAGGTCAGCAACAGAATGGTTGTACGCTAGATGGCAGGCAGGAGGATAGTCAGGTCCAGGTAGGAGCCAAATGAGAGAGTAGGCAAGCAACCATTAAAAGAGTAGGCAGGTCAGCAACAGAATGGTTGTATGCTAGGTGGCAGGCAGGAGGATAGTCAGCTCCAGGTAGGAGCCAAATGAGAGAGTAGGCAGGTCAGCAACAGAATGTTTGTACGCTAGGTGGCAGGCAGGAGGATAGTCAGGTCCAGGTAGGAGCCAAATGAGAGAGTAGGCAGGTCAGCAACAGAATGGTTGTATGCTAGGTGGCAGTCAGGAGGATAGTCAGGTCCAGGTAGGAGCCAAATGAGAGAGTAGGCAAGCAACCATTAAAAGAGTAGGCAGGTCAGCAACAGAATGGTTGTACGCTAGGTGGCAGGCAGGAGGATGGTTGGGTCCAGGCGGCAAGCAGAAGAATATTCAGGTCTAGGCAGGAGCCAAATGAGTAGGCAGGCAGCAATCAGAAGAGTAGTCAGGTCAGCAAGGATCAGGTTTGTAGCTCTTTGCACGAGGGTAGCTGGCAGAAAGATACAGCACTAGACACCTCAAAGGTTGAAGCTTAAAGTGTTTGTAACCCAAAAAAAAAAAAAAACAAACCTGTTCCTTTAAAGCATGGTATACAGCACAGTGCTTGTGCTGTGTAATTTGGCTCTTTCGATCATCTGAAATACCTGGCTGATCCTGCCTGGTTCTGGCCCTTCACCTGTAAACTGACCACGATTTATCATGGCTGCTGAGCCCTAACACCGTGGTCAGTTTATGTGCCTCTGTTATCCGCAGCTCTGCTGTGCCCTTCTCTCCCTCCTCCCTCCCTGACTGTCAGCTTCGATCTGCTCCCCGATCCTCCCCTCCTGCTGCTATCATAACAGTGTCATATCCCTACCCCTCTGTTAGATAACAATATATGCCCTACTCTATGTTCTTTATAAAAAAAAAGCTGGTTTCTACCTTATTTCAAAGCGCCTCCCGGCGCTCACGTGACTGGCTGCCTCTCTCCTCTTGACTGACATCAGCAGGAGTTCTCGGCCCCTCCCACTGTAGCTGTGAGACTGGGAGAGGAGAGAGGCGGCCGGTCACGTGAGCGCCGGAGGCGCTCTGAAATAAGGTAGAAATCTGCTTTTTTTTTTTTTTTTAAACAAGGACATACAGTGGGGCACATATTGGTACCTAACAGAGTGGATTGTAGGGACATGACAAGTGGTTTTACAACCACTTTAAATACCCTTTTGATCAGAACACGCTCAGCGTCATTTCAGGGACCCCTGGAGATCCTGACAGGGATTCTGCAAGTACCTTTGGATGTTCTGATAGGGATTCTGCAAGTACCATTGGATGTCCTGGCAGGGATTCTACAAATACTTTTGGAAGTCCTGGTGGGCATTCTGTGAGCAGGAAGTTCTGGCAGAGGTTCTAAGAATACCTTGACACGGCCCCTGTCATATACCTGGTCAGTGAGCCTGACGTGCAGAAGAAGGCCTCCGCTCCGACTCGAGGGCCACCGATGGTGAGACAGTAACCGCAAGAGCACAACGAGGTAAGAGTGCCTATGATGAGTCCAGTAGTCTGCCCTGGTGGTAGCCAATACCTCACTGGAAGGAAGCCAGGAGACAGAGCAGCTGACAGCAGGAAGAGGAGAAAGCAGGACAGCTGTATGCAGGCAGGCTGACAAAGGGCTTGGCTGATGATAGACTGTGGATGCGCAGCAGGAGCCCGAAGATATTGAACTGGACTGAAGGAGCTGTAACAGGCTGGATGAGCAGGATGCATGGTCAGATAAGCAGGGTCGGTAACGGGCAGGCAGATCAGGCATAGACAGCAGGATAGTCAGGTCACAAACAATGGCAGGAATGGAAAAAAGATCAAACAGGAGCAGCAGGCAGAGGCAGAATCTGGGGACAAGCCAAAGGTCAGGACAAGTAGCAGACGGGAAGAGTCGGGAGCAAGCCGGGTCAAGATCAGAGGTCAAACAGTAGAATCAGGAACACAGAATGCTGTAGACCAAACCGCAATTAGCCAGTGCAGAAGCTCTGTTCAAATAGGCCGTTTGGCGCCAGTATTGGTGACAAGCGCATGCCTGCAAATGCACATGCGCATGCATCTGCACGCGTCTGTGCACATCTGTTTGGCCCGTTCTCGGCTGGAGCATGTGCATACGTGTGCTCCTCTGAACTCTGTCTGTACTATGGCGGAGTCCATCCGAACAACCCCCCTCTTACGAGCAGCCCATGGATGCCCCCAGGGCCAGGTTTCTTGGGATTTGCATGATCAGTTGAGGTGCATGGACACGGCTTACTGGTTCCCAAGAATTTATTTCTGTGCCAAACCCCTTCCTCTTAATTAAGTACTGAAGGCACCTAAAGACTAGTTGAGAGTCGTTGGCTACTTCAACCTCAAACACCTCTATATTATCCATAAGACCTTGAGGAGGCAGAGGAACAAATCTCCCAAGAAAAGGGGTTCAGTGTTACAGATTTCAGGCAAGAAGGGTGAAATTAACTGCTACAGGATTTCGTGAATTGGGAGCTAACGTCCCAGAAGGGCACTGTAGCTGTAAGTCAGAAGCGTAAAGCCATACAAGGTAACCAGACTTAAAGTGTAACTAAAGGCAAACTTTTTTTTTTTTTGATAGAGTGGAGAGGGATTAGAACCCCTATCATGTTCCTATTGCTCAAAAAAACCACAACATACAGTCTCCTGCGCTAAGTCGTGGGCCCCGCCGCAATTATAGTCACTTATCCTGACACATCTGGAGGGATAACACCTCACTGCCCTCCAAAGACTGGGGAAGTCCAATATCACTAAAAACACAAAACAGAGACAGAGGGCGCAAAGGCCTAGCGCATTAACCTCAATACATGACTTTTATAAATGAACAGAACAAAAGCTACATTTGCCGGGGGGACTTTATATGAGGCACCACACTCATAAATAACATAGTACAGTTATATACCACATAATTCAAATAGTTTTATTAGACAAATGACATATGAATAATAACAATATCCAGTGAAAGCATACTAGACTGATCAGTGATATTGAAAGCATGTAAAATTCCAACATAGGTGTACACAGAAAGAAAACGATAAAATCCTGCATCCTATGTGCTCTGTACTCAACGCGTTTCGCAAAATAAAATTTGCTTCCTCAGGAGTAGATGCGTACCATGTATCTATAAAATATTAATAGTATATATATATATGGGGTACCTAGACTGAGTATTGATATTGTGGGTATTGGACAGAATATTGAATAGATCAGCCATCAGGGCTCTCTACTTACTGGATCAGTCTAGACATGACAGCACTAGACGCAGTGGTCCGCTGGACAGTCTGATCACACCCTCTTCTAATTTATAAATGAACAGAGGTACAGTCAGGTCCATAAATATTGGGACATCAACACAATTCTAATCTTTTTGGCTCTATACACCACCACAATGGATTTGAAATGGAACAAACAAGATGTGCTTTAACTGCAGACTTTCAGCTTTAATTTGAGGGTATTTACATCAAAATCAGGTGAACGGTGTAGGAATTACAACAGTTTGTATATGTGCCTCCCACTTTTAAAGGGACCAAAAGTAATGGGACAATTGGCTGCTCAGTTGTTCCATGGCCAGGTGTGTGTTATTCCCTCATTATCACATTTACAAGGAGCAGATAAAAGGTCCAGAGTTCATTTCAAGTGTGCTATTTGCATTTGGAATCTGTTGCTGTCAACTCTCAATATGAGATACAAAGAGCTGCCACTATCAGTGAAGCAAGCCATCATTAGGCTGAAAAAACAAAACGAAAAGAAAGAACGCACCGGTGAGCTCAGCAACACCAAAAGACCCGAAAGACCACGGAAAACAACTGTGGTGGATGACCGAAGAATTCTTTCCCTGGTGAAGAAAACACCCTTCACAACAGTTGGCCAGATCAAGATCACTCTCCAGGAGGTAGGTGTATGTGTGTCAGATCAGGAACACTCTCCAGGAGGTAGGTGTATGTGTGTCAGATCAAGAACACTCTCCAGGAGGTAGGTGTATGTGTGTCAGATCAGGAACACTCTCCAGGAGGTAGGTGTATGTGTGTCAGATCAAGATCACTCTCCAGGAGGTAGGTGTATGTGTGTCAAAGTCAACAATCAGGAGAAGACTTCACCAGAGTGAATACAGAGGGTTCACCACAAGATGTAAACCATTGGTGAGCCTCAAAAACAGGAAGGCCAGATTAGAGTTTCCCAAACAACATCTAAAAAAGCCTTCACAGTTCTGAAACAACATCCTATGGACAGAGGAGACCAAGATCAACTTGTACCAGAGTGCTAAGAAGAGAAGAGTATGGAGAAGGAAAGGAACTGCTCATGATCCTAAGTATACCACCTCATCAGTGAAGCATGGTGGTGGTAGTGTCATGGTGTGGGCATGTATGGCTGCCAATGGAACTGGTTCTCTTGTATTTATTGATGATGTGACTGCTGACAAAAGCAGCAGGATGAATTCTGAAGTGTTTCAGGAATATTATCCGCTCATATTCAGCCAAATGCTTCAGAACTCATTGGACGGCGCTTCACAGTGCAGATGGACAATGACCCGAAGCATACTGCGAAAGCAACCAAAGAGTTTTTTTAAGGGAAAGAAGTGGAATGTTATGCAATGGCCAAGTCAATCACCTGACCTGAATCGGATTGAGCATGCATTTCACTTGCTGAAGACAAAACTGAAGGGAAAATGCCCCGAAGAACAAGCAGGAACTGAAGACAGTTGCAGTAGAGGCCTGGCAGAGCATCACCAGGGATGAAACCCAGCGTCTGGTGATGTCTATACCTTCCAGACTTAAGGCTGTAATTGACTGCAAAGGATTTGCAACCAAGTATTAAAAAGTGAAAGTTTGATTTATGATTGTTAATCTGTCCCATTACTTTTGGTCCCTTAAACAGTGGGAGGCACATATACAAACTGTTGTAATTCCTACACCGTTCACCTGATTTGGATGTAAATACCCTCAAATTAAAGCTGAAAGTCTGCAGTTAAAGCACATCTTGTTTGTTTCATTTCAAATCCATTGTGGTGGTGTATAGAGCCAAAAAGATTAGAATTGTGGACCTCACTGTAAGTATCATGCTCGCAAACAAATGCTTGAATCATAGCTAGTCCTAAAACTATCAGCTTGGGTTCATGTAGGAACACCCACATCACAAAGGACTTTCTTGCTGGCTAGGCTAACCTTGAAAGGCGTTTGCCTATGTTTTAGCACAATAGTCCTTTGTGATGTGGGTGGACCCAAGCTGATGGCTTTATGACTATTCAAGTATTCGTTTGTGAGTATGATACTTACCTCTGATTATTTATTAAAGTCATTTATTGAGGATAATGTGCTAGGCCTATGCGCCCAATGTTTTGTTTTATGTTCCTCTTGCTGTCTGTGCCCCCTTACAGATTCACCCTCTCTATTTGACCTGTTTACCATTATCACCGAGAGTGAAAGAAAATCCCAAATTTTGGGTTGTCTCCAGAATAGGAATAGAGGGACAGTATTTGTAATGACTACCAAGAATTCCTACACGTTGGAGGGATTTCCTTTTACTTCCTGTTTTGGCTATGGGACGCAGATGGCAAAAGAAAAAAAATCATACTGGTTATAACCCCCTCCCCCCCCTCCTACTCCACTCAAAATGGAAAAAACTTTGCCTTTAGTATTAATTTAAGGGCAGGACTCTCCCTTATTTTTTTGGCTTTGGCGTTGGCTTTAGACTGGGCTTGGGAAAGGTCCTTCCCGGTTCGAGGCCCAGGAACATTGGGCACAGAAGACAGAAGAACAGTTTGGCGGAACAGTGAGATGGTACCCATAATTGGAAAAGAGGGCAATTGAAAAGTATCCCCAGGCAGAGCGTTGTTATAAGAGAATTCAGGCATCGCATGAAGTGTTGCCCAGTGTAGAGAAGGCAAAGTATCTAAGGTACTGTTCTAGACTTTGGTTAGTTCTCTCAATGTGTCCTTTAGTTAGTGTGGGTGGTAGCCAGAGGACCAGGAGTTATGGATGCTTAGCTTGTTGCACAACTAATGCCAGAATTTTGATACAAACTGAACTCCCCTTATGGATGCAATCTGATATGAAACCTCACCACTTCCCCAATGAAAACATTCACTGTGACTAAAGCTGAAGGAGAACCTTTCATTGGTGGAAAATTTGTTATTTTGGTAAGTTGGCCTACTGCCACAAAAATGAAACTGCAGCATTCAGAAAGTGGAGGTTCTGTAATGAAATCCATTGCCAGCATGCTCCAGGGGTGAGTTGGAATAGGCAAAGGTTTGACAAGCCTCAATGGCTTGACTCTGCAGCTTTTGCATGAGCTCAGGAAGCACAGAATGAGACTTAAGGCTCTACAGCCACCGGGAGGTTTGTTGTAGTAAGTCTTGTGTTTTGGCAATGCCAAAGTGCTCAGCAAGGGGAAGATCATGGCAGGCACTAAGGACTGTTCCCTGAATGTCTATGAGACAAGCATTTTGTCTTCATGTAAAAGTATGTCATTGGAGTGCTGAAGGTTCTTAAAGCGGAGTTCCGGGCACAAAAAAAAATTTTCAGTGAACATACCCCCGGGACAGTCAGGACTAGTACATTCCACAATGGCTAGCCTCTGATCTGTCCCGGTTCGCACTTACCTGCAAGAAGAAATACTTACTTAGAAAATTTCTTCCACAGCGTTTCCATCTCTCTTGTGGGCAGCTGAAGCCAGCGCGATCCTCTTCTGCGTCCTCTTCCGCGTCTTCTTGTCCCAGAATGCGCCTGCACTGGCCCCTCTCGTCACTTCCGGCGCAGCGCCACATTCCTCCACAGCTTCTGGGCATGCCCAGAAGCTGTTTAGCAGGGAATGCGGCGTTGCCCCGGAAGTGACGAGCGGGGCCGGTGCCGTCGCATTGATTCCTGGGAGCGATGACGTTCAGCTCCCAGGAATCATTGCAAGCCAGGAAGTGACGGCGGAGCCGCGGCGCAGAGGGAGGAAGTGAAGAATAGGTGAGTATATTCGATCTCCAATTACAAGGTGAGTAAAAAAAAAAAAAAACCTAACTATCCAATTCCTTTTCAGGTGAAGGAGAACAAGCGGACGGGCACAAAAAAAAAAAAAGATCGATTTTGTGCCCGGAACTCCGCTTTAACAGGAGAAGCCTGGGGAGTTCTTTGATTTGAGATAAAAGACTTAAGAGGAAGAAAAGGAAGGAAGCAAATGCTTGTTCAAAAGGTTTGAATAAGGGGGAGCAGGAACAGTGTGATTGGGAAACGTAATAGACAAGGCTTTGAGTTTTCAGTTCTTGGACTCAGGTTGGAAAGTCAAGTGGAAGTCAAATCTGGAGAAGAACAGAGTCCATCTGGCCTTGAGTCACCTAAGGCTGGCCATACACTATACAATTTTCTTGTTCAACTTTCCTTTAGATTTACCAAAACCATGTAATATAGGGTCAAACCTAAACACTTTTAATTTGTATGCAGTCAGGCAGGCCCATGCACTACATAGTTTAAGGTAAATCTAAAGGAAATTGAATAAGAAAATTGTATAGTGTATGGCCAGCCTTAGGCTGCTTAAACGTGGAACAGAGTCTACTCCAATCAGCAGGGGACCTGTAAGCAGATCCCCTGATGAATCTTAGCTGAACGGGATGCATGTCAGTTTTTTTACATCAGTGTCCATTCAGTTTGTGCCTGTTGGACACATGACAGCTCTATGGGAGGCCAGATATAAAGAGCCTGCATTCTCTGTTTACATCAGGCCACCTCCAATCCATCCCGTAAAAATGGACAATTGCACTGTCCATTTCTGTTCTGATATCTACATCTCTGGTCTATAGAGCTGCATGGAACTTATCAGGTTCGCCTAAAAAAACTGACAGGTGGACCTGCCTGCCCATGTGAAATGGCCCTAAGTGTCTTGGCAGCTCCAACACCACAGTCATTTTCCAACAACTCTGTAACGAATGTCGTAGCTGAGGGCATCATCTGAGAGAAGGAAGTGACAGCTTGTAGGAGAGCCTCAGGGTCAAAGTGGGACAGAATTTCTCCAATTGCAGTTTCAGAAGCATCGACTTCCAGGATAAAAAGCATAACAGGATCCGGGTGTTTCAGGTGGTAAATAGCATCTTCAGCTTGTCAAAAGTGGACAGGGCTTCAGGTGGCCAGGAGAAGGTTGTGTGCAAGCTGGCAAGCCACCTTAAAAGAGCAACAATGGTGAAGAACATACAATAAAAGGTTGCAAACCCTAGGAAGAGTTAGACATTAAAGTCAGTAGGGGCAGGCCACTCAACTACAGCCAAGACTTTAACAGGGTCCATGACAATACCCTCAGTGGAAATAATCTGGCTCAGGAACTGGATGGTCAACCTTTCAAAGCTGTGCTTCTCAGATTTAAAATACAGGTGATGGGTATGAAAACAGCCCAGAACTTCCTGCACATGATTCCAGAGTTTCTCCAGCAAGGAAGGGAAAATAGGACTGTTGTCTAGATAGATAACTATGAAAATATTTATGAAATTCCTGAGGATATCATTGGCAAAGTGTAGCAAATGCATTGCAAAGCCCAGAAGGCATAACAAGGTACTCAAACATCCTGAATATAATATGAAAAGTTGTCTTCCACTTGTCTGCCTCTCTTAATCTTCAATAAATTCTAATCCCCACGAAGGTCCTACTTGGTAAAGATCTTGGCAAACCAAAGGTTCTCGAAGAGATCCTTAACTAATGGGAGTCAGTAGTGGTCCTTGATGGCAACTGTATTCAGGACTTGGTAATCTATGCAGCATCATAGGGTGCTATCCTTTTGTTTGTCAAAAGAAATACCAGCTCCTGCCGGAGAGGTAAATGGCCAAATAAACCTCTCCTATTTGCTCCTTGAGTGTTACTTGTTCAGATTTGTCTCTCTCCTACTCTGTCCACCTTTGGATGATCCTTGGAAATTCATCTCTTCATGGACACCTATCCCACTTCTACCTAAGAGATGAATATTTACTTTCTCGGTCAACTCATCCCCCCATAGATATCACATTTTGTATGACTTGCTCCTCTGTAATAGAATGTAAGCTCTCACAAACAGGGCCCTCCTAAAACGTTGGTCTTCAATTGTATTGTGTCTGTACTCTCTTTATATTGTAAAGAGCTGTCTAAACAGTTTTGCCACATGAATCTTGTAAAATAATAATAATAACTGGTGGCAATAGTCTGAATGGAATGCAACATCTGCTGAGGAACAATTGATACTGGGATTATGGGTCTGAAAACAGGGTTTTCTCAGGATGAGCAGGAGTGAAGGAATCACACTGAAGCAAAGAATTCTTCTGGTGACCTTAAGGGCTTGTGATTAACAGAAAATGTCTTGTGTGTCTTAAGTCTAGTTTTAATGGAAAAACCATCAGCTAACCAGATGAGTCTTACGGCAGAGAAGCAAGGCCACTAAAATGAGGGAAATAAGGTGCACTGGATTAAGTAGCCTCAAAAAAGTCATAAAATACATGACACTATTCCAGATGAAAACAGCTGGATAAAGTCTCTGCTGACACCCGGGCTGCACTCAATAGAGATAGAAGCAAACTCTGGAAAAACATAAAAGAAAACTAAAAGAGGCTCCTCTGAATGCAGTAAGACTAGTATATTATAAAGGGTAAGGATAAAGTACACTCACAAGAATAGTGGTATATCTAGCTCATGAATCCATAAATGTGATGCTCCTGTAGGGCTCTCCCATTCCTGATCCTCTCCAGTCCTTCCCACGATTGAGCAGTCAAGAGGGGATCAGAGACACCAGCAAGAGGGTGTCAGGTCACCTGTGGCCTGGTGACAACTGCACCCTGTTGGATGCAGGGGTGCAGCGCAAGGTAGTGAACCCGATAGCTGACTCCTGCGGATGGACAGGAACGTGAGCCCAAGATTCCCCAGGGTGCGGAGTCTAAGACCCAGCAGGTGTTCATCAGAGCCTCTAGTGGTGAGGATGGACTTGGCTGCAGCTGGGCCCAGGTCGCGGCCCCTGGGGTCCCCCGGGTCACGCTCCGTAGGGAGAAAGGGGAAGCAGCCACTCAGGACACAAGGGATGGTGATAGGTAAGCCGAGGTCGGGGCAACAGGCAGATAAGGGTAACCAAGGGACAGGCCAAAGGTCAGGGTCACAGGCAAACAGGAGTAGTCAGAGACAAGCCAAAGTCGGTACACAGAAAGGTAGATGAAGCACACGGCAGACAGGAACACAAACTAACAAACAATGTTGAACAGCAAAGCAGACCTGCAGTGCACTGGTTAATATAGACTTCCTGGAATGGCCTGGGGTGGAGCCAAACAGGGAAGAAAGATGATAAAAGCAGCCAGAAGGAAGAGTCTGGCCTCTAATGCAGACATGAGGAAAAGGTAAGCTGCCAGACACTATTGCATGAGGGCCTGCAACACTTCCAGAACCAGCTTGGACCACAAGCAACTGGAAATTATGTCACGGGGGCAGTAAGGCAGTAACAACTTAAAAGCACATTAGCCCCTCCCTGTGACAACACTTTTCAAAAATAGGGTTTAATAATGAAAAGGTAAAAACGGTGCAAACAAAAAACTGACAGAAAAAGGGTATTGCAAAGGTAATGAAGAGACAATAAGCAGCAGAAAAATACTTACCGATGTCTTGGTTCTGCCGAGTCCGAATCAAAAAGTGAGAGGGCTCTCATACGACTTGACAGGTGTTCCCTGGTTTGATGTTAAACAAGAGCTGTCAACTAAGGTTGCAGTCCTCTTTCCTGGACCTCGAGGGGATGTTGACAGCAATTACTTGACCAATCAGGAGGTTGAGTGTGTGTCATGGGATGTCTCTATGTTTATGATCATGTCACAGATCTAGTTTTCTATAGGCGATAATATCTTTGAATACCTACAGGTTAAAGTCTGCTAATGTGTATATTATTGTCCAGCATGGAATTACCTTCGGAATGGATATAAATATGGCAGGTTTCAGATGCCCAGTTCACCTAGGAGAGGAATTGGGCCGGTTCTGCTCCCGGTACTCCCAGGGTAGCGGTGAGCACTACAAATTAACCGAGGGAGGTAAATATGTCCTTATTCTGGCTGTACTGTCATTGTTTCAGAAGTTATGAAATACACTGGGATTATGGATTCCACCAAGAGGAAGAGACAAAAATCTGTATTTCTACAGACTCCAGCTGAGGTATTTTCGATGGGGGTGAGCTGGCAAGAACTGTTTGTTTCCCAGGTTGCTCAAGCTTACAAATTTGACAGTTTAATGAGATTTTCTAGACTGAAGTGTGGAGTCAGCTAATAGGCGTGAGAGGGTCAACATGTGTACTCTCAAGGGTCTGATAAGAAGGTTCAGGCATGGCTTACAGCTTGTATATTGGATGAACTGAAGGAGGAGGGAGGGGGAAAATCACTGCAGCTATGTCTCTCTTATAACAAAATGGGCATGGGTGACGTGGGACCTGAACAAAATGGCTGCCACACACACAGGTTTTCATGTGCCCAGTACGCACGACCATTACTGCTTGGACTTCAGCAATCTTTTCAGGCCTCTGCAGAGAAAGAAATAATAAATTATAGGTGGGAGAAGCCAATGGGATCACAGCAAACTGAGAGGCGATGATGGTTTCCTTACTGGTTGGTCTAACGGGACAGTTCCAGAGGAAATTACCCAGGACCCCATGGTAGAGGCAAAGATTGGCTTGGTGGCACTTCAGGTGCTTCTCAGGAGACAAGGCTGGTTGGACCCGGCCCGGCTGCCTTGGTTCAGGAGCACCAGTGGGCTGTGGAAATGTAAGGTTCATTTCCACTTCAGGCAAAGGGTAAGTAGGTGATTCCAGCAGGGGCGGTAAGCCCCCATCTTCTTGTTTTTCCTCCCTGGGATAATGGTTTATTGGGGTAGCTAGCCAAGTCAGCTCACTCACTGAGTCCAGGAATCCAACAGGAGTTAGCTTATCTTTTAACTGTTCAGAGAGGTCTAGGCAGAACTGGTGAATGACTATGATCTCATTCCATTGGGTGGCCCATGATCCATCTCTACTAATCAGAAATATACTCTTCAACAGGCCTCTGGCTTTGACAAAGGCTGCATGGAGCAGTCTCGGCAGTAGAAACTCATCTCAGGAGCCTATAGGCAGAGAAAATGTGAGCCTAGCTGCAGGCTCCGCTCCAGGAGGTTCAGAATAGGAGTGAGTGCCCAATCAGCTGATGGGGGAGAAGGTAGGGGGTGGAATCACTATTCCTGGCTTGTGTTTCTCTCTTACTGCGGCTGGCTGCCACGGCCTGTTCTTTTTGGGCAGTTGGCCCATCCTGGGCCAAAAAATGAAAAATATCCCCAAAAAACTTGTACAGATAGGCACCCCTCTAGGAAGGTCCCCCCACCAAAGGGATAGTTTGGGGAAGCGCTGGGTGAGAGACAGCAAATCGTCCAATTTCTGAAATAAAAAAAGCTATTTGCAAGAGAAACTAAAGGAAAAATTACACGGTGCTGCTTGGAAGGTGCATCTGAAATCTGAATTTCAAGATAGAGGCTTCATATTATTTAAATAAATTCTTATTGATTGTAATTTCATCTGTGTTTGGTCACCATAATTTGGCTCTCAGGTAGTGCTGGCATTCTGATATTTGGCCACTAGGTAGCGCTGGCATTCTGATATTTGCCCACTAGGAAGTGCTGGCATTTTGATATTTGCCCACTAGGTAGTGCTGGCATTCTGATATTTGCCCACTAGGTAGCGCTGACATTCTGATATTTGCCCACTAGTTAGTGCTGGCATTCTGATATTTGCCCACTAGGTAGCGCTGACATTCTGATATTTGCCCACTAGGTAGTGCTTGCATTCTGATATTTGCCCAGTTGGTAGTGCTGGCATTCTGATATTTGGCCACTAGATAGTTCTGGCATTCTGATATTTGGCCACTAGATAGTGCTGGCATTCTGATATTTGGCCACTAGGTAGCGCTGGCATTCTGCTATTTGGCAACTAGTTAGTGCTGGCATTCTGATATTTGGCCACTAGGTAGCGCTGCCATTCTGATATTTGCTCACTAGGTAGTGCTGGCATTCTGATAATTGGCCACTAGATAGTGCTGGCATTCTGATAATTGGCCACTAGGTAGTGCTGGCATTCTGATATTTGCCCACTAGTTAGTGCTGGCATTCTGATATTTGCCCACTAGGTAGCGCTGACATTCTGATATTTGCCCACTAGGTAGTGCTTGCATTCTGATATTTGCCCAGTTGGTAGTGCTGGCATTCTGACATTTGGCCACTAGATAGTTCTGGCATTCTGATATTTGGCCACTAGGTAGCGCTGGCATTCTGATATTTGGCAACTAGTTAGTGCTGGCATTCTGATATTTGGCCACTAGGTAGCGCTGCCATTCTGATATTTGCCCACTAGGTAGTGCTGGCATTCTGATAATTGGCCACTAGATAGTGCTTGCATTCTTATATTTGGCCACTAGGTAGTGCTGGCATTCTGATAATTGGCCACTAGATAGTGCTGGCATTCTGATATTTGGCCACTAGATAGTGCTGGCATTCTGATATTTGGCCACTAGGTAGCGCTGGCATTCTGATATTTGCCCACTAGGTAGCGCTGGCATTCTGATATTTGCCCACTAGGAAGTGCTGGCATTTTTATATTTGCCCACTAGGTAGCGCTGGCATACTGATATTTGGCTCTCAGGTAGCGCTGGCATTCTGATATTTGCCCACCAGGAAGTGCTGGCATTCTGATATTTGGCTCTCAGGTAGTGCTGGCATTCTGATATTTGCACACTAGATGGTGCTCTTGGTATAGAGGTCAGATTCTGCAATGACAGATGTTTGTCATCAGGAAAGTAAATATTTCACAGTATTTCTTGCAGGATTTCTTATATTTGCACAGAGATTGTCAGCAAACATGTGACCTGCAGCAATTCCATCGCACTGGAAAATATCTGTGCAAAGAAGAACCAGTTTCTCCTGTAATCAGCAAGTAACAAATATTCGGAGGCTGGCGATAAATGGTGTCTGTAGCGCCCTGTGATGGTGGGTGAGTGTTAGCCATGGGGGGGGGGGGGGTGGGTAGTACTTACTTATATTGATCAGGTGCTGGAGGGTCATCCAAGTGCCTTCTCATGATGGTGACATTTATAAATGGTTACTTTGTGACCTACGACCTTTGGGTGCCACTGTATGACCTGACCGGTGTCACACCCATTACACCCCTCACAGGCGAGGAGGAAAAAAAAAATTATCGCCGGCTGCTGTCAGAGGGACATTAGTCCCGAAGAGGAAAGGAATTTGTGCCCCCAGTGCCACCTACCAGTGCCCACCAGTGTCACCCACCAGTGCCACCTACCAGTGCCCACCAGTGTCACCCACCAGTGCCACCTACCAGTGCCCACCAGTGTCACCCACCAGTGCCACCTACCAGTGCCCATCAGGGCCACCTACCAGTGCCACCTATCAGTGCCAATCAGTGCCCTGTTATAAGTGTCACCAACCAGTGCCTATCATTGCCCATCAGTGCCACCTATTAGTGCCCATCAGTGCCCATGAGTGCCACCTATTAGTGCCCATCAGTGCCCATGAGTGCCACCTATTCATGGCCCTTCAGCGCCACCTACCAGTGCCCTTCAGTGCCGCCAATCAGTTCCACCCATCAGTGCCGCCTTATCAGTGCCCATCAGTGTCGCCTATCAGTGCCCAACAGTGCAGCCTATCAGGGCCCATCAGTGCCGCCTCATCAGCGCACATCAATGAAGGTGAAAAATTACCTGTTTGCAAAATTTTATAACAAAAAATAACCCCCCCCCCCCCACCATCAGAGGTCAAAAGTCCCCCACCTTCCCTCACATCACAGTGCACCCCCCTTTCCGTGTGCTATTGAAAAAAGCTTGGGAAGCAGAAAGTGCAGGGTCTGGAGGAGGTCCAGAGGAGGGCTGCAGTCAGCTGATGGAGTCTGTTGAATGCTGAGATTGGAGGAGGAGGAGACGAGGGGGTGCTGCACAAGGTGGCGCCGGATCTGTTGGAGGAGTTCTGCCTTCTTCTTGGCTGCTGAGGGAAGGGGACCAAGACGATCCACTCTGTGGCAGCAGGTGGAAGCGCAAGGTCTGCCGGAGGAGTTCTGTCCTCCTTTCTGCTGCTGAGACAAGGTGGGGGGGAGGAGACGAAGGGGGGTGCCACAGCTGCAGGAGAGGTGCCAGGGCCACATGAAGTGGCCTGGAGGGCCCGGGTTTAGTGTTTGACACACGCACACTGAAAACCTGCCAGGGCGGGGCCCAAGTTTCCACTGCCTAGGGGCCCCCACAGAGTTTAATCTGGCACTGGCGTACGGTAAAGGTGCCATGTTTGGTAAAAATGCCGGGGCTTCATTATAGCCAATAAAGATCAGACAATAAGCCCCCCGTTCACACCAGTGGGATGTGTCATGCGATTTCACAGGTCCGAGTCACATGTTCAAAACGGTGCGGCGCCGACTTTGCGGTGTCGCACCGATTTAATGAAAAAAAAAAGGATCCTGCGCTGGGTTTTGCGATTTTTAGGTGCGACTTCATGCATTGTCAGCCAAGTCACACCTGAAGTCGCACAGACCGGTGAAATCGCATGACTTCAATGTTTGATTGGGTGTGAATGGTGGCTTAACCCTTTCCGGACCGCCCACCGTGTATTTATATTGCTACTTTGACGTTGAATACCGGGGTTATGGCTGCAGATAGCAGATAGCTGCCATAAACCTGGTATTTTCTTACAGGGCGGGCAGTCGGTCCTCTTTCACATAAAAGTGTTCCCAGCGGAAGATTCGCCACGGGATCACATTTATGGGCGATGGGAGAGGTGCCCCCCCCTTCAGGGGTGCCCCCCCCCCCCCACTGCTTCCCGGTCGTTTTCCCCGCTTACGCAGTAGCAGGGAAAACAATCCGATCCTTTCCCCTCCTAGGCAGGAAGTCCAGAGAGGGTAAGATGGCCCCCACTCCACTCTATGGCCTTGGAGGACCAGAGCGACGTCATACGTCACTTCCTCCCAACGGCCTTAAAGAGCCCTTTTTTTTTTCACAAAAAATTTTTTTTTACATTTTTTTTTTTTTTTTTTAGTGTCTTTTTGACCCCAGATCTCACATTAAAGAGGACCTGTCCTGCTTATTTCTATTACAAGGGATGTTTACATTTCTTATAATAGCAATAAAAGTGATCAAAAAAATGTTTTTAAAGGGACAGTGTAAAAATAAAAAGTAAAATAAATAAGAAAATTTTTTTTAAAGCACCCCGTCCCTCCGAAGCGAACGCATGCGCAACATCGCGCCCACATATGTAAACGGTGTTCGCACCACACATGTGAGGTATCGCTGCGATCGTCAGAGCGAGGGAAATAATTCTACCCCTAGACCTCCTCTGTAACTCTAAACTGGTAACCTGTAGAAATTTTTAAAGCGTCACCTATGGAGATTTTTAACCACTTCTGGACCGGAAGATTTTCCCCCCTTAATTACCAGGCCATTTTTTTGCGATACGACACTGCGTTACTTTAACTGACAATTGCGCGGTCGTGTGATGCTGTACCCAAAAAATATTTCCCCACAAATAGAGTTTTTTTTTTTGGTGGTATTTAATCACCTCTACGATTTTTATTTTTTGCGCTATGAATAAAAAAATAGCGACAATTCTGGAAAAAAAAAAACAATATTTTTCGCTTTCTGCTATATAACATTCCCAAAAATATATATATAAATAAATAAAAAATCTAATTTTTTCATCATTTTAGGGCAATTTGTATTCTGCTACATATTTTTGGTAAAAAAAATCCCAATAAGCGTATTTTAATTGGTTTGCAGAAAAGGTATCGCGTCTACAAACAGGGGCTGACTGGCAACTTTCGGCCCAGGGGGCAAGTACAGTCCAGAGGCCCATGGTGCAGCGACTCGGCCCCCCTCCTACTCTGCCTCTTCCTGTCCCCATCCTAACCCCCATTCCAGGCTGATGCTCCGCTCCCGGTACTCTCTACTGATGGAATCCGGGTTCCCCACCTGGTCAGCAGGGGGCGGCTGCGGGGAGCTGGGGCTGACCGGGGGAGGAGAGTCTCCAGTGGGGCATGGAACCGGCCTCTGCTCAGACACAGTTTACACCATCCATGAGGGGGGGGGGGGGGGGGCTGAGCTCTGTCCTGGTCTTCACCCCACACTCTGTAGGTCAGCAGTGGGGACTTTTTACTTCTCTTCACCAGGAATCCTTTAGGCATGTCTGTGGCAGAAGCGGTGATGTGGGGTATCAGAGAAGCCCCGGGGGGGGGCAATTGCCCCCCCCCCTGCCCCCTGGGTCAGTCCTCTCCTGTCTACAGGGGAGTGATTTATGTCATTTTTATTTATTTATTTTTTTACTAGTAATGGCGGCGATCTGCGATTTTTAGCGGGACTGCGACATTGCGGCGGACAGATCGGACCCCTAACTGACATTTTTGGCACTTTTGGGGGACCAGTGACATTACTACAGTAATCAGTGCTAAAAATATGCATTGTCACTGTACTAATGACACTGGCAGGGAAGGGGTTAACGCCAGGGGCGATCAAAGGGTTAAATATGAGCCTAGGGTGTGTTTTCTAACTGTGAGGGGGATAGGCTTGTGACATCAACACAGAGACCTGTGTTCCTAAATAGGAGAACTCTGTGTTGATAGCTGGGAGAACAATGGTCTGCTGTGTTTACAACAGCAGACGCAGTTCTCTCTTCATGGGCAGCGATCGCAGGTGCCCGGCGGTGGATCGGCTTTCCCACTCGCGCGCCCCCAGGATCCCTCCTGCGAACCGCCATACAGGCATGGCGATTCGCGGTAACCTGCTGCAGTATATGGGCGGCGGCTGGTCAGCAAGTGGTTAAGTCGCAATGTTTGTCGCCATTCCACGAGTGTGCGCAATTTTGAAGCGTGGCATGTCGGGTATTTATTTACTCGGCGTGACATCTTTCACATTATAGAAATAAAAATTGGGCTAACTTTACTGTTTTCTAATTTTTGTTTTTCAAAAAAAAGTGTATTTTTTGAAAAAAAAAAATTGGTTTATAAGACCGCTGTGCAAATACGATGTGACATAAAATATTTGCAACAATCGGCATTTTATTCTCCAGGGTCTCTGCTGAAAAAAAAATGATTATGTTTCTAAGTCATTTTCTAGCAAAAAATACTGATTTTAAATTGTAAGAAACAAATGTCAGAAATAGGATCGGTCCTTCCTCCTCAACATTCCTCATAGAGAGACGGCAGCTGCTTTACTCCTCCCAGATCTCCCCGCAGTCACCGGAGTCACTAAATAAATGTTTACTCGATGTGTGCAGAGAACCCGCGCTGGAGAACCCGTCCCATATCCTGGCAGCTGAGTGCTAAGCCGGCCTTAGGAGGTTCCAATCCTGACCGCCCGAGATTCCAACCATCTATAAGCAGGCTGAATGTACCTCAGTCATTCCATCGATCGATTTGAGTACAACCAGCATGTTGGATTTTTAGGATACGATTACTGCCGGCGGTTATAGCCACCAACAAATATCACTGTGCGTTCTCCCACCCGGGACCCCCCCTGTGTTCTCCCAGCCGGGACCCCCCCTGTGTTCTCCCAGCCGGGACCCCCCCTGTGTTCTCCCAGCCGGGGACGCCCCCTCCCCCCTGTGTTCTCCCAGCCAGGACCCCCCCTCCCCCCTGTGTTCTCCCAGCCGGGACCCCCCTCCCCCCCTGGGTTCTCCCAGCCAGGACCCCCCCTCCCCCCTGTGTTCTCCCAGTCGGGACGCCCCTGTTGGCAGATCACAATAGCTCCACAAGAAGGATTCCACCATTGGCATTGAATGTGTTTATGAGGAAATCGAGCGATTTTCTTTCCAGCAACACCACAAATCGCATCATCTATGGCCGTCTTAAAGTGAAGTTAACCACTTGCTTACCGGGCACTTATAACCCACCCCCCCCCCCCCCTTTCCTGCCCAGGACAATTTTCAGCTTTCAGCACTGTCACACTCTGAATGACAATTGTACGGTCATGCTACACTTATTAAAATTTTTGCTAAACAAACGAAAAAAGACCAAAAATTTTTTTTTTGGGGGGGGGGGGGACATTTTTCATATTTTGTTATAAAATTTTGCAAACAGGTAATTTTTCTCCTTCATTGACAGGCACTGATGAGGCTGCATTGATGGGTGGCACTGATAGGTGGCATCGATGGGCACTGATAGGCAGCACTGGTGGGCACTGATCAATAGACACATGATGAGGCACTGATTGACAGCACTGATGGACACTGATAGGTGGCACTGGTGGGCACTGATCAGGAGACACTAATAAGGCACTAATTAGTTGCAGTGATGGGCACTGATAGGCGGCACTGGTGGGCACTGATCAGAAGGCACTGATGATGAGCCACTGATTGGCAGCACTGATGGGCACTGATGAGGAGGCACTGATAATGAGGCACTGATGATGAGGCACTGATAGGTTGCACTGGTGGGCACTGATTAGTAGCACTGGTGGGCACTAAGGGGACTGATGTCCCTCTAACAGAAGTCGGTAAGGGCTTTTTTCTTCTCTTTACGCTGACAGCTTCTGTTTACTTCTGCGATGAGCTGTCATTGGCTGACAGCTGATCCAGTGGTGTATTTAGGTTTTGTGCTGCCCTAGGCCGGACTAAATTTGTGCACCCCCTAATTTAAATATGACCCACCCCTTCCTGTAAAGGCCACACCCCTTCTGGTTTATGACCCACCCTGTCATCTGCAAACCACAGTCTATCAGTGCCCTTCAGCATAGCTTCATCAGTTCCCATAAGTTCAGCCTCATCAGTGTAGCCTCTTTACTGCCCATCAGTGCAGCATATCAGTGTGGCCTCATCAGTGCCCATTAGTTCAGCCTTATGTCACAGGATTAGTAAGATTGCTCTTTTAAGATATTTGGACTTGTGTTTGCTGCCACTGATTGTAATTATGGGATTATTTCACTTACTTGTATAATAAATAGGAAGTCCGGAGTCATTTTACAAATAATGAAATATTTTTTTTGCTGCCCCCCCTGCAAAGTGCCGCCCTAGGCCCGGGCCTTGTTGGCCTAGGCCAGAATACAGCACTGAGCTGATCACGTGGAATTGGCCCCACTGTAAATTGGCCGTTTACCCCGATCTGTGATCAGCCGAGTCCCAGGGGGCGCCAACATCTATTTATGCCCTCCCAGTATTTTAGGTCCGCTCTGTAGCCATCTTTCGGCTTTAGCGCGGGCGCCAAGTGGTTAACCCCTTCCTGACCACCCCATAGCAGATATACAGCTACAGGGCAGCCCTGGTGTGCAGAATCCGTATACTGTATATAGATGATTCTGCACCTCCACCTAGGGGGCAAAAAAATTGTGTTTGTAAAACTTCTCCGTAATTACAAAGTGAGATAAAAAATCACCATTTTATTCACCAGAGTCTCTGCTAAAAAAATAAAAATATTTATATATAAATGTAGAATGTTTGTGTTTTTTCTGATCTAAACTTGTAAACATAAAATGTCACAAAAGGCCCAATCAGCAAGGCTCTCCCCTCCCCCTTCCTCCTCCTCCTCCCGCTCTCCCCTCCTCCTCCCTCTCACCCCTCCCTCCTTCCTCTCACCCTTCCCTCCTCCTCCTCCCTCTCTCCCCTCCCCCTTCCTCTCACCCCTCCCTCGCTCCTCCTCCCTCTCTCCCCTCCCCCTTTCCTCTCCTCCTCCTGCTCTCCCCTCCTCCTCCCACTCTCCCCTCCCCCTTCCTCTCACCCCTCCCTCACTCCTCCTCCCTCTCTCCTCTCCTCCTCCCACTCTCCCCTCCTCCTCCCACTCTCCCCTCCTCCTCCCACTCTCCCCTCCTCCTCCCTCTATCCCCTCCTCCTCCTCTCTTTCTCCCCTCCTCCTCCTACCTCTCTCCCCTCCTCCTCCCTCCCCCCTCCCTCTCCTCCCACTCTGCCCTCCTCCTCCCTCTCTCCCCTCCTCCTCCCTCTCTCCCCTCCTCCTCCCTCTCCTCCCACTCTCCCCTCCTCCTCCCTCTCTTCCCTCCTGCTCCCCCTCTTCCTTCCTCCTCCCACTCTCCCCTCCTCCCTCTCTTCCCTCCCCCTCTCCCCTCCCTCTCCTCCCACTCTCCCCTCCTCCTCCCACTCTCCCCTCCTCCTCCCTCTCTTCTCTCCCCCTCCCCCTCTTCCTTCCTCCTCCCACTCTCCCCTCCTCCTCCCTCTCCTCCCACTCTCCCCTCCTCCTCCCTCTCTTCCCTCCTGCTCCCCCTCTTTCTTCCTCCTCCCACTCTCCCCTCCTCCCTCCCCCTCTCCCCTCCCTCTCCTCCCACTCTCCCCTCCTCCTCCCACTCTCCCCTCCTCCTCCCTCTCTTCCCTCCCCCTCCCCCTCTTCCTTCCTCCTCCCACTCTCCCCTCCTCCTCCCTCTCTTCCCTCCCCCTCCCCCTTCCTCCTCACACTCTCCCCTCCTCCTCCCTCTCCTCCCACTCTCCCCTCCTCCTCCCTCTCTTCCCTCCCCCCTCCCACTCTCCCCTCCTCCTCCCTCTCTTCCCTCCCCCCTCCCACTCTCCCCTCCTCCTCCCTCTCCTCCCACTCTCCTCCTCTTTCTCCCTCTCTCACCGCATCCTCCTCTCACTGTGCCCTCCTCCTCCCTCTCTCCCCCTCCCTACCCAAGCTCCTCCCCCCTCCAATCGATCAGACTGGCTGTAGACTGCACTGTCCAATGTTAACTCTTTCCTGTATAGATAATACAAAAATGTGCTGCGCCAGAAATCACACAAATAAAACAGTGATATTATGTGATAATAATAGATGAAAAAAAGTTCATAAGGCACATAATCGTGCTAGTGCTCCAATCAAATAAATCTCCAAAAGTCCCAGTGTTCAACTGAAATGTGATCCAATCGTGATAAACAACGAATATTGTGAACACCGTTTAGTGAATCCCTCCACCAGACAGATAAGCCTCTCACCTTCCCATCAGACCCAAATGGGCCAGCAATCACATAACATGGATAATGGATTTCCAGGAAAGGGCCTCTCTACTGTGTTGCTCCAGGGATTCCAAGATATATGTGGGGATAAGAATGGGACAAAATCTAGTGCTCTCCGTATATATATATAATAATCAGCTTTATTGAAGAGAATAAACAAACTCACATTTGCAGGGCACTCAGCCGTGCCTGCTTTGCTGACATGTAGTGTAGATAGTGCTCCGGAGAAACGATCTGCGTCGGCCACGCACGCTCCGCCCCCCCTATACGCGTTACGTCGAGCGTGATGCTCCTTTGACTTCCTCGGTAGGGGTGGCTTGTGCGTGTCAAGCCTCGCTCTAAATATGTGAGCGCTCCGGTGGATTGGCCAGCGGGTCATAGTCACTCCCCTTCCTCTTAGCTTAGTGTGAGACACCGGAACCTCCGAACCAGGCATTCGTTCGGCGGTGTCCCTAGCTAATATAATGATTGGGGCAATAAATGGGATCTAAACAGTACTATTAATATAATACAATGGTCTACTGAATTGCGGATACAGCGTGGCGATGCCGATCTCTCTCAGGAATGCACTAAATACATTAAAACATATAATAATAAAATCACATGTAATCTATACCCAAATTTAAAAAGCCTATAAAAAGCATATATTATCATTCAAAATAAACCAATAACATTAAAAATCATTAAAGAATTAATGAAAATCATTAAAAATCATTAAAAATCAATAAGAATCAATTACTCTATAAAAATTTTTTTAAAATATCTCTAAAATTAGGCGAATATACCCAGATTAATATAATACATGATACAATGTTGGCCATTAATTTATTTGTCGCTAATGAAGCAGTTGAGGTCAAAATCCTTGTTTAAACCCCTGGGTGCCAGTACCTTGGCCTCATACACCCAGAAGAATTCCCTCCTGCTTAACTGGCGAATGTAATTTCCTCCTCTCCAATGTGGCTGGACATGTTCTATTCCCCAGAACTTTAGGCTGCATTCACATGTCAGCTTATAATCGCGGGCAGAACCGCCGCGGTTCCGCCCGCGATTCTGAGATTTATTGCAAATCGCGGGACGCCTAGCGTTGCCCGTTGATTTGCAATAGCCCCCCAAACGCCGAGCGATGTTGCCGCGATTTATGCCCGCCGAATCGCGGCAACATCGTGCAAACAAAATCGCGGGACGCAATACGCTCCAAAAAAGTACAAGAGCTTCTTTGGAGCGTATTGCGTCCCGCGATTTTGTTTGCGCGATGTTGCCGCGATTCGGCGGGCGTAAATCGCGGCAATATCGCTCGGCGTTTGGGGGGCTATTGCAAATCAACGGGCAACGCTAGGCGTCCCGCGATTTGCAATAAATCTCAGAATCGCGGGCGGAACCGCGGCGGTTCTGCCCGCGATTATAAGCTGACATGTGAATGCAGCCTAAATGTATGTGGTTTTTTGTTGTGGAATTCTTTAAAGTGTTTAGACACATTGTGTAAAACCTCCCCCTTCTTTATATTTGCAATGTGTTCTCCTATCCTTACATTTAAGGCTCTGGAGGTCCGTCCCACATATTGGAGTCCACACCCACATTCCATCATATAGACTACCCCTATCGTAGTACAAGTTATAAGATCTTTAATATGATATTCTTTGCCTGTGCTGTTACATATGAAGGACTTCCTTTTCTTTACATTCTTTCTTGTCTGTTGGCATACGCCACATCTGCCACATGCGTGAAAGCCCGACAAGAACTGAAATACTGTATTTTTCTTCTGTATAGGAGGATTTATCACCCCCGGGGCCAACCTGTCCTTCAGAATAGGTGCTCTCCTATAAATGAAGCCAGGTCTCTCCGGGAGGTGGGGTCCTAAAATTCTGTCTTGTTTAAGGACTCCCCAGTGTTTTTTTACAATACGTTCAACTTGCTTGTGTTGAGCATTGTAATCCAACACTAATTTGAAATTGTTATTGGCCTCCTTGGATGGAGCTGGTTTATTGCTTAAAAGTTCCATTCTATTTAATCTAGAAACTTTCTCTAAGTCTGAAGACACTTTTTCCATATCATACCCTTTTTGCTGAAACCTGTCTACTAATATTTTGGACTGTGCAACAAAGTCATCTTCGTCTGAACAGTTTCTCTTGATTCGGATCAGCTGTCCCCTTGGGATATTAAAGAGCCAATTTCTATGGTGGCAGCTGTCCATAGAAAGGTAAGAGTTGCGGTCTGTAGGTTTAAAAAAACTCCTAGTGTGTATTTGACCGTCTTTAATAAAAATCTCTAAATCAAGGAATTGTATTTTTTCTTTGCTCTCTGTCCATGTTAAAACAATATTTTTATTATTAAAATTCATTTTAGCTTTAAAAAGGTTAAAAGAATCCATATCACCATCCCAAATCATAATCAGATCATCTATAAACCTTTTGTAAAAGATGAGTTCTGGAGGTCTGTGAGATAAGATATCTTCTGCTTCCCATTTGGCCATAAATAAATTGGCGACACTGGGGGCAAATCTTGCCCCCATCGCCACGCCTTTGGTTTGTAGAAAAAAGTTTCCCGCGTACCAAAAATAATTATGTTTGAGACAAAACTCCAAACTTTCCAATATGAACTCTACATGATCCTCTTCCAGCTCCGATTCATCCAGGGCCCATGATGCGGCCCTCATAGCCGCATCATGCCCTATGATCGTATATAAAGAGCCCACATCTGCAGTTGCTAGAATGCAGTTCTTTGTAATGGGAAGGGATTGTAGGTCTTGGATCACATGTTTGGTGTCTCTTATGTATGCCGGCGTGCGGGTAACCAATGGTTGCAAATAAACATCAATATATTGGCCCAATCTGGAGCTCAGGGAGTCAATCCCATTAATAATGGGATAGACCAGAAGCTGTATAGACCAGAAGACCAGCTTCCTGTATAGACCAGAAGCTCAGGGAAGCAGCACTGAGGAGTCAACATCATCAACAATTGTAAACTTCAGAAGTTGAGGTCAGAATTGCACAGAAAAGTTTACTGGGGAATATTTATTTTATTGCGCTCAGTCTGTTCAGCTAAGAAACTCTAAGGGGTTAATACTGCTGTAAAGGAAATACCTGAGCTGCTATTGGCTGCTTTTCACACTGATCCTCTGACTTCAATCCTTCATCCAACGAACCCAAAACAGTCTATGGGGGAAGGGTGGCCGGCTTTACGGCTGATATGCAGCTTTGTTGCAGTTAATTGACTCCGAAAATGAGAAACCGGTGGATTATCGTCACAGCCAGGAAACCAGCATTTCCACAAGCAGGCCGGTCCTGGCAGCACGCATACTCCATAACCAAAAGTATTGGGACGCCTTTCTATATACTCTATACCACCAAAAGTATTGGGACGCCTGCCTTTACACACACATGAACTTTAATGGCATCCCAGTTTTAGTCCGTAGGGTTCAATAGTGAGTTGGCTCCGCCCTTTGCAGCTATAACAGCTTCAACTCTTCTGGGAAGGCTGTCCACAAGGTTTAGGAGTGTCTATGGGAATGTTTGATCATTCTTCCAGAAGTGCATTTGTGGAGTCAGGCATTGATGTTGGATGAGAAGGTCTGGCTCGCAGTCTCCGCTCTAACTAATTCCAAAGGAGTTCTATTGGGTTGAGGTCAGGACTCTGTGCAGGTCAGTCAAGTTCCTCCACCCCAAACTCACTCATCCATGTCTTTATGGACCTTGCTTTGTGCACTGATCCAAATCATTTGATGGAGGCGGGATTATGGTGTGGGGGGTTGTATTTCAGGGGTTGGGCTTGGCCCCTTAGTTCCAGTGAAGGGAACTCTTAAGGCGTCGGCATACCAAGACATTTTGGACAATTTCATGATCCCAACTTTGTGGGAGGAGTTTGGGGGATAGCTCCTCCCTGTTCCAACATGACTGCACACCAGTGCACAAAGCAATGTCCATAAAGACATGGATGAGGGAGTTTGGGGTGGAGGAACTTGACTGACCACAAGAACAGTGAATGTGTCAGGAGAGCAGAGATTGGTGTAAGAAGGACAGAAGATGGTGTCAGTAGGACAGTAGAAGGACAGTAGATGGTGTCAGTAGGACAGTAGAAGGTGTCAGTAGGACAGTAGATGGTGTCAGTAGGACAGTAGATGGTGTCAGTAGGACAGTAGATGGTGTCAGTAGGACAGTAGATGGTGTCAGTAGGACAGTAGATGGTGTGAGGACAGTAGATGGTGTCAGTAGATGGTGTCAGTAGATGGTGTCAGTAGGACAGTAGAAGGACAGTAGATGGTGTCAGTAGGACAGTAGATGGTGTCAGTAGGACAGTAGATGGTGTCAGTAGATGGTGTCAGTAGGACAGTAGAAGGACAGTAGATGGTGTCAGTAGGACAGTAGATGGTGTCAGTAGGACAGTAGATGGTGTCAGTAGATGGTGTCAGTAGGACAGTAGATGGTGTCAGTAGGACAGTAGAAGGTGTCAGTAGGACAGTAGATGGTGTCAGTAGGACAGTAGATGGTGTCAGTAGGACAGTAGATGGTGTCAGTAGGACAGTAGAAGGACAGTAGATGGTGTCAGTAGGACAGTAGAAGGTGTCAGTAGGACAGTAGATGGTGTCAGTAGGACAGTAGATGGTGTCAGTAGGACAGTAGAAGGTGTCAGTAGGACAGTAGATGGTGTCAGTAGGACAGTAGATGGTGTCAGTAGGACAGTAGATGGTGTCAGTAGGACAGTAGATGGTGTCAGTAGGACAGTAGAAGGACAGTAGATGGTGTCAGTAGGACAGTAGATGGTGTGAGGACAGTAGATGGTGTGAGGACAGTAGATGGTGTCAGTAGGACAGTAGATGGTGTCAGTAGGACAGTAGATGGTGTCAGTAGGACAGTAGAAGGTGTCAGTAGGTCAGTAATGGTGTCAGTAGGACAGTAGATGGTGTCAGTAGATGGTGTCAGTAGGACAGTAGATGGTGTCAGTAGGACAGTAGATGGTGTCAGTAGGACAGTAGATGGTGTGAGGACAGTAGATGGTGTCAGTAGGACAGTAGATGGTGTCAGTAGGACAGTAGATGGTGTCAGTAGGACAGTAGATGGTGTCAGTAGAAGGACAGTAGATGGTGTCAGTAGGACAGTAGATGGTGTCAGTAGGACAGTAGATGGTGTCAGTAGGACAGTAGAAGGACAGTAGATGGTGTCAGTAGGACAGTAGATGGTGTCAGTAGGACTGTAGATGGTGTCAGTAGGACAGTAGAAGGACAGTAGATGGTGTCAGTAGGACAGTAGATGGTGTCAGTAGAAGGACAGTAGATGGTGTCAGTAGGACAGTAGATGGTGTCAGTAGGACAGTAGATGGTGTCAGTAGGACAGTAGAAGGACAGTAGATGGTGTCAGTAGGACAGTAGATGGTGTCAGTAGGACAGTAGATGGTGTCAGTAGGACTGTAGATGGTGTCAGTAGGACAGTAGAAGGACAGTAGATGGTGTCAGTAGATGGTGTCAGTAGGACAGTAGAAGGACAGTAGATGGTGTCAGTAGATGGTGTCAGTAGGACAGTAGATGGTGTCAGTAGGACAGTAGAAGGACAGTAGATGGTGTCAGTAGGACAGTAGATGGTGTCAGTAGGACAGTAGATGGTGTGAGGACAGTAGATGGTGTCAGTAGATGGTGTCAGTAGATGGTGTCAGTAGGACAGTAGAAGGACAGTAGATGGTGTCAGTAGGACAGTAGATGGTGTCAGTAGATGGTGTCAGTAGGACAGTAGATGGTGTCAGTAGGACAGTAGAAGGTGTCAGTAGGACAGTAGATGGTGTCAGTAGGACAGTAGTAGGACAGTAGATGGTGTCAGTAGGACAGTAGAAGGACAGTAGATGGTGTCAGTAGGACAGTAGATGGTGTCAGTAGGACAGTAGATGGTGTCAGTAGATGGTGTCAGTAGGACAGTAGATGGAGTCAGTAGGACAGTAGATGGTGTCAGTAGGACAGTAGATGGTGTCAGTAGGACAGTAGATGGTGTCAGTAGGACAGTAGATGGTGTCAGTAGATGGTGTCAGTAGGACAGTAGATGGAGTCAGTAGGACAGTAGATGGTGTCAGTAGGACAGTAGATGGTGTCAGTAGGACAGTAGATGGTGTCAGTAGGACAGTAGATGGACAGTAGAAGGTGTCAGTAGGACAGTAGATGGTGTCAGTAGGACAGTAGATGGAGTCAGTAGGACAGTAGATGGTGTGAGGACAGTAGATGGTGTCAGTAGATGGTGTCAGTAGGACAGTAGATGGTGTCAGTAGATGGTGTCAGTAGGACAGTAGATGGTGTCAGTAGGACAGTAGATGGTGTCAGTAGATGGTGTCAGTAGATGGTGTCAGTAGATGGTGTCAGTAGGACAGTAGATGGTGTCAGTAGATGGTGTCAGTAGGACAGTAGATGGTGTCAGTAGATGGTGTCAGTAGGACAGTAGATGGTGTCAGTAGGACAGTAGATGGTGTCAGTAGATGGTGTCAGTAGGACAGTAGATGGTGTCAGTAGGACAGTAGATGGAGTCAGTAGGACAGTAGATGGTGTGAGGACAGTAGATGGTGTCAGTAGGACAGTAGATGGTGTGAGGACAGTAGATGGTGTCAGTAGGACAGTAGATGGTGTCAGTAGGACAGTAGAAGGTGTCAGTAGGACAGTAGATGGTGTCAGTAGGACAGTAGATGGTGTCAGTAGGACAGTAGAAGGTGTCAGTAGGACAGTAGATGGTGTGAGGACAGTAGATGGTGTCAGTAGGACAGTAGATGGTGTCAGTAGGACAGTAGATGGTGTCAGTAGGACAGTAGATGGTGTGAGGACAGTAGATGGTGTCAGTAGGACAGTAGTAGGACAGTAGATGGTGTCAGTAGGACAGTAGTAGGACAGTAGATGGTGTCAGTAGGACAGTAGATGGTGTCAGTAGATGGTGTCAGTAGGACAGTAGAAGGACAGTAGATGGTGTCAGTAGGACAGTAGATGGTGTCAGTAGGACAGTAGATGGTGTCAGTAGGACAGTAGAAGGTGTCAGTAGGTCAGTAATGGTGTCAGTAGGACAGTAGATGGTGTCAGTAGGACAGTAGATGGTGTCAGTAGGACAGTAGAAGGTGTCAGTAGGACAGTAGATGGTGTCAGTAGATGGTGTCAGTAGATGGTGTCAGTAGGACAGTAGATGGTGTCAGTAGGACAGTAGTAGGACAGTAGATGGTGTCAGTAGGACAGTAGATGGTGTCAGTAGGACAGTAGAAGGTGTCAGTAGGACAGTAGATGGTGTCAGTAGGACAGTAGTAGGACAGTAGATGGTGTCAGTAGGACAGTAGATGGTGTCAGTAGGACAGTAGATGGTGTCAGTAGGACAGTAGAAGGTGTCAGTAGGACAGTAGATGGTGTCAGTAGATGGTGTCAGTAGATGGTGTCAGTAGGACAGTAGATGGTGTCAGTAGGACAGTAGATGGTGTCAGTAGGACAGTAGATGGTGTCAGTAGGACAGTAGAAGGTGTCAGTAGGACAGTAGATGGTGTCAGTAGGACAGTAGAAGGTGTCAGTAGGACAGTAGATGGTGTCAGTAGGACAGTAGAAGGTGTCAGTAGGACAGTAGATGGTGTCAGTAGGACAGTAGATGGTGTCAGTAGGACAGTAGATGGTGTCAGTAGGACAGTAGAAGGTGTCAGTAGGACAGTAGATGGTGTCAGTAGGACAGTAGAAGGTGTCAGTAGGACAGTAGATGGTGTCAGTAGATGGTGTCAGTAGATGGTGTCAGTAGGACAGTAGATGGTGTCAGTAGGACAGTAGATGGTGTCAGTAGGACAGTAGATGGTGTCAGTAGGACAGTAGATGGTGTCAGTAGGACAGTAGAAGGTGTCAGTAGGACAGTAGATGGTGTCAGTAGGTCAGTAATGGTGTCAGTAGGACAGTAGATGGTGTCAGTAGGTCAGTAATGGTGTCAGTAGGACAGTAGATGGTGTCAGTAGGACAGTAGATGGTGTCAGTAGGACAGTAGAAGGTGTCAGTAGGACAGTAGATGGTGTCAGTAGGACAGTAGATGGAGTCAGTAGGACAGTAGATGGTGTCAGTAGGACAGTAGATGGTGTCAGTAGGACAGTAGATGGTGTCAGTAGGACAGTAGATGGTGTCAGTAGGACAGTAGAAGGTGTCAGTAGGACAGTAGAAGGTGTCAGTAGGACAGTAGATGGTGTCAGTAGGACAGTAGATGGAGTCAGTAGGACAGTAGATGGTGTCAGTAGGACAGTAGATGGTGTCAGTAGGACAGTAGATGGTGTCAGTAGGACAGTAGAAGGTGTCAGTAGGACAGTAGAAGGTGTCAGTAGGACAGTAGATGGTGTCAGTAGGACAGTAGATGGAGTCAGTAGGACAGTAGAAGGTGTCAGTAGGACAGTAGATGGTGTCAGTAGGACAGTAGATGGTGTCAGTAGGACAGTAGATGGTGTCAGTAGGACAGTAGATGGTGTCAGTAGGACAGTAGATGGAGTCAGTAGGACAGTAGATGGTGTCAGTAGGACAGTAGATGGAGTCAGTAGGACAGTAGATGGTGTCAGTAGGACAGTAGATGGTGTCAGTAGGACAGTAGATGGACAGTAAATGGTGTCAGTTGGTATCGCTATGATTGTTAGTGAGACCAATAATTCTGGCACAGAACCTCCTCTGTAACTCTAATCTGATAACCCTTAAAAAATTCTATAGCGTTGCCCATGGAGATTTGTAGGCTTTGTAGTTTTTGTCACCATTGACGAGTGTCAGCAATTGTAAAGCATTACATGTTAGGTATCTATTTATTCGGCATTGTCCCCAGAAAAGTAATAGAGGCGAAATCTTCCAATGGGGACACTAGTTCTGGTAAGCTGGGGGTCCCCAAGGAATTCCCTCAATTAGCAGGGATTTCATCTCACTTCCTGTTTGGCTCTGGGACAGGAAGTGAAGGGAAATCTCCCCAATGGGACACAGATGCCAACACAAATATCTGAGGATTATACCCTCCCTCACTCTAACCAAAAGGTTTTGCCTAGAGTTCTACTTTAATATCTGATTGCTGCGGGTGGGGGGAGGGGATTCACCTAATTTCACAAAGAAACAGAAAATCTCTCCTCATTGGTCACCTGAAATCGGATTTATTTCCGGTTAAAAATAAAACTGATAATAAGACTGGAAGGTGGAAGGGGACTCTGACCCTGGTGACCCCATCAGCAGCATTTACACCCCCTGGGGGGGGTCTTCTTGGTATTCTCACCTGTTGTTGCCCCCAGATCCAGACAGATAATGACCCCCCTCAGCTTCCCCTCAGAAAATATGAATCCCCCCCCCGGCTTCTCTGTCCCCCCAAAACTGAAGAAGCAGAATTAGCAGATGAGAGGTGAGAGGTCATCATATGGAGATAATGGGGGGGGGGGGAGATCTATGGGGGAAGACGGAAAGAGATCTATAGGGGGGGGGCAGAGAGAGAAATCTATAAGCAGGAGGAGAGGGTGGAAGAGATCTATGGGGGGGGGGGGTCAGGGAGAGAAATCTATAAGCAGTGAGAGGGGGAGAAGGATCTATGGGGTGGGGGAGAGATCTATAAGCAGGGAGAGGAGGAGACAGATCTATT